>NC_056735.1:58482043-58624543 GCF_019279795.1 Protopterus annectens
TGATTTCGACTCAAATTCTAACTCTGTCCCACTTAATCCCTCCTAAAACTAGAGACTTTTGGAGGAAAGGTGGTGAATTACACTAATGAATAATGACAACAATTAAGAGTTATAAACATCATTTACCTCAGAAAATGTGTATGAATTCATATGCTCTGAGTCTGTGAATGTGTCAGGTTAATAGACTAATAATTTAAATGCATCCCTGATGTTGTTATGACGTGTCCCTGATTCAGTTGATATTTGTTCCCAGTCGTTCGAGAGGTCTGATAGGGACAGAAAGCACATATTCCACTTACAACCTTAGAAAGATGATAGAATATTAGGTATGCAGTAGCATGATTTGGCTGTAGGATGTGGGTTCCAAAACCTAAGTACTTGTTTGTATTAAAGATTGTCAATTCCCATGTATTAGCCAGACAGGTGCAGATTGTAAGAGGAACACACCAATAATATGAATCAAACTCTGGACAGGCTGCAAATTCCATACAGTCGAATGGCATGCTTTCGCCTAATGGGCAGCCATTCCTGATACTGTCGGCATGTAATCCGATGTAATAGGCATCACAAAGTAATATCGTAGTCATCACTCCCACCCAGTGGTGTGAGTGTCAGATGCAAACACCAAATGCAGTGCATTTGCAAGTGTGGGAGCAAGCGGGTGTAAGCCTGTTTGGCCGCCAGTATGCAAGTATTACACTGGTGAAGCAGTATAGAGGCAAACTGAGTCTAAGAAACTGTAACCGGAGGTTAGCATTGCTTAGCTCCACACAAACCCACGCACACCCGCTCACAACTACTTTAATGTGCCTTAATCACTCCGTATCCAATGGCCTTGTTCTGCCCAGCAACAAAATAAACAGCCTTTGCAAGTCTTGAAACCAGGACCCTGCACACACAGCTAATGTGATTTACCACTAAGCCATGGCAGATATACAGACATCGGATGTTATCACAAACATATCATCCAGCGCAGTCATTCAACAGTATAGGAAATGTATTCCATCATGTAGATGTATGTGTGTGTGTTTATGTCCAGATATAGATACATACATATATATAGATATATCAAGAACATCCCATGGGACAACAAAGCATTACAAAGGAATGAAAAGGGAAACACCAGCAACGCCTGTATTATGTAGTGGTGTTGTCCTATGTAATATCAAGACTCCCTCAGACAGACATGTGTCATTAATACACGCAAACATTTGTACATTGGCCAAATACATCACTCTGTGCATTTTATTTACATTAACACAACAGTTCCTGTCAAATCATTATGTGAGAACAGTACTCTTGCAAGGTGCTGTGTGTGACATCATCATCATGAAAAAGGTAAATGGGGTAACCATGGAGAGACCGGTAGTGTTGTGTGTACAATGGGGTCATCTGCATCACGTGTACCTGGAACCTTTAGGAATCATGTGCGTACCAGGATCGTGTGCCTGAGAGACAGAGAGGAGGAACTCTGGAGTATGTTGTGATGCATATTAAAAGGGTTACATGTGTCCAGTGGACACGTGTGTGAAATGGACAGCTATGTATGGGGCAAATGTAGTTCTAGGAACTGAGTGGCCTTTTGTTTCCATAGGGTGAGAGTGGGATGTGGGGGAAGGGGAGTAGGTATGCTCGTGGAGGATAGGTTGGGTAGGATGACAGACAAGACAGCTTACAGGGTCAGTATATTACACATGTGGGGGGATACACCTTGGATGGAGAGGGGTGTTCGGCAGTCACAAGCCCATGAGCCCCCAGATGTAAATAGTGGGATGGAGGTCCCCAGCCATGGGCAGCCACCTCTGCACCAAAACAGCCACAAAGGTGGCAGTGCTGGGGGCTGTCTAAGAGGGGCAGGCTCACCCTGTAAATGTGACACTCTGCCCTCGAGCTGGCGTATCTGGCCTCAAAACCCCTTATTGAGCCCCCTACGCACCACATTCGGGACTGTCCGACAGCAGACAAGTTCCTGTCTGGACCTACTCCTAGGGGGGGGCAAGCCCCATCCTTAGTGGCGGCTCCATCAGAAGGTGGTGCAATAGAGGTGAAGGTCCAAGGCTGGGCCCCAGATGTGCTGGTGCCCGGTGCCATGGCAAGCTGAAGTGGGACAGGAGGTTCTGCCGGGACCTCCAAACCCATACAGCCCATAGTGTTGCAGTTTTAACACAGATATGGCTTAGTAATAGTCAACAGCATTCAGGATTACTTATAACAGCATGCATAGATATGACCATCAACCCAACACAACAGATTGTATACATTTGCAGAGGGAGCACAGCACATGCATATATACTGCATGATATCTGTACAAAGTGTAGAAGACTTGTGACTGCAGCTATGAACAGTGGCCCATTATTGGCATGTCACTGAGAACCCCAAACAGTGACTGTCATACCACTGTTTCACGTGACATATGTCCAATCAGGGATGCGATGGCAGTAACTCTCATCACTATCACCATGTACTGACTGCAATCCTCACACTATGCTCCTGTAGTTCACAGATGTGTGTTCAGTGAGTAACACAGGAAACAAATGGTTCCACACACTGGCCAATCCACAGATGGCCCTACAGATGGAGGTTCCCTCACAAACAGAGCACTGTCTTTTCAGTTTTAAAACACGGAGAATAGCCATTACCACACACAATTTGTTAAACTGGCAGTAGTCTCAATGAAGCATAGCTACACTTACATGCTGCAGTCATGTCTGGCACATCACCCTCCTGTCTTTAGGCTATTTTCCACTGTGTATGTTGTTTGAGGAACATCCAGATATCATCTGTGATGCCATTTACCAAACACTAGATCCAGGTTCAACTCACAGCGACTTTCATGGGCAAACACCAACATGATGTTCCTAGATATTGTACTTGTTTCCATGTGATTGGCTATGGGAACATAATCACAGCTGTTCCACATGCAATCAGCTAGAGGAGGACTGCAACAGGTGCAGAGGCCATCACCTGATCATTACCATCACTTACAAAACATAAGCCCCTGCTGAGCAAGTGTACAACTCCACATCCACCAGTGAGTGTGTGGGAGGGACAGACAGAGGCAAAGTACATCAGAGAAGGGCTTGGAGACTAAAACCTAAGCATTGTCTGTCACACACCTACCAGTACCAGGAGTTCAAACTCCTGACTGACTAGTCATTACTATTACAAGTGCATGCAGTTACTCCATGTGCCACAAAGCTGACATGTTGGTGTGCTGTAAGAACATATATGTGTGCTGGTGAGCGACATTTGCAACAGAGATATAGTAGACATACATTAGGTGTAGCACACATGGCTGTCCACATGAACGGATGTCATTGTCAACACAACCACACTCTCTAATGGACTCACATTGACACAATTTGCCAGGCACACAAATACACTTCCTAACTACTTATTTTGCCACACTGCAGTAATGCATGGGTACTACATGCACCACATGGGATATCCGGAGGTTCTATGGGCTAGGGCATGTGAACGTGTCTGACATCAGTCGGTATGCCAATGGGAGTTATACTGGGTGTGACCCCACATGCAGACACAAGGTACCAGTACTGACATGCATGTGTGCATTGCTTCATGGGTGTGTAGTGGTTGGCTGTGCAAGATGGCTGTACAAGGCTGGGTGAGGGGTAATCCTTGGCATCACGCCACCTGACAATGGTGTGCAGTGTGGTACAGGGGTGTAGTGTCTACAATGTCCCACACAGATGAGTATTGTATGAACTGTCCTGACATCCTGGTGACCATTGTGTATGGCCATTGCTTTGCAATGCATGCCATGTCTGTGTTTGATAGTCCTTAACATGGACATTGCCTGGGATGTGCACGTCCCACAATAATGTACAGTGACATGTGCAAGTGTACCTGGTTTGGCAGGCACATGTTGTGTACACAGACTGCTATCCTCAGATATGCCAATACTGGCCTGGTGTGGCAGGACCTGCTTATAGACAGCAGGTTGACCCTGCACCTGCATTGATAGCATGATACACATATTCCCTGGTGTCAGTGGCATCAGTCTATACAGGGCATGTGTGTAAGGCATTGTATGGCCTCTGTGGATCACATTTGATGGCACCACATATGTTGCAGGCATCCAGTGGGGAACATAATGAAGGCACATTGTCCACAATTATGTGCCTATTGTACTGCTGGACAGGGTGCCATGCCCTCTGCAGCCCACTGCAATCACACCATGCCTACTATCTGTCATCAATGTGCAGGGTACTAGCAACATAGCGGGATATTCTAGGCAAGTGTGTTTGTGTATGAAACACTGGTACAGAACGTATTCCGGGTAATAGTAGGGTTGCATACTTTGTTCACCAGGCCTTTTGACAGATGTAGGGGTATGGCTTGCCAACACAGTCCCTTGGCTGATTGACATCTGTACTCCTCGTGAGGTGGACATTGTGACATATAATACAGACACTATATAGGAAAAATATAAAATCCGCTCCCCAACATGTCCAGTGGTTAGACACTCACAGCTACCTCCACACAGGCTCTGACTGTCAAACACACACACACACCTGCCATGTCTTGGAATAGAACCCCTACCTAACTAGTTTATCACACTACAGCAATACGCAGTTACAGCACACGCTACAGAGAATACTGGATTACAGCAGTCCCAGAGGTGTATTTCTAGGTGGGTGACATCAGTAGGAATACCAAAGGTGGTTATGTGAATTGTAAAGAGTGTGTATACTCTAAAAAGCATTGTTACTTTCTCAGGCAGACAGACAGACACACACACACACACAGTTGGCCTGTCTTGAAATAGAACACCTACCTAACCAGTTTATCACACCACAGCAATATGCAGTTACAGCACGCGCTATGGAGAATACTGTGTTACAGCAGTCCCAGAGGTGTATTTCTAGGTTGGTGACATCAGCAGGATTGTCAAAGGTGAGTATGTGAATTGTGAAGAGTGTGCATACTCTAAAAGCATTGTTTCTTTCACAAGCAGGCAGACAGACAGACACACACACACACACACACACACACACACATTTGGCCTGTCTGGGATTAGAACACCTACCAAACTAGTTTAACACGCTACAGCATTACACAGTTACAGCACGTGCCATCCAGATTACTGGGTTACAGCAGTCCCAGCGGTGTATTCGTAGGTGGGTGACATCAGCAGGATTGCCATAGAAGGGCATTTCAAGTGTACTGCGAGTTGTACATGTCTGTTACCTGCGTGTACCCGCTGCTTACTGTCATGAAAACACATTTACACCTGCTTACAGCTGCTTAAAAGTGTCTTATGCAGTCCTAATTGACAGTATCAACAAGGCTTGCAGGTCTTGAACCCTGGACCATGCACACTGAGGTCACTGGACATACCACTAAGCCATCTGGGTTGTATACATGTTGCATGGAGTCTATAATGCACATCTTACTACAGGTATTCCACAGTACTAAAAACAAATGGGACAGTCACTTTGTGTACATATGTACAGTACCCTTGAATGTACTATACTCTGTAAAACAACAAATACAAGTCTACATCTGTACAACTGTCATACCTACATATATATATATATATATATATATATATATATATATATATATATATATATATCTATCTATATATATATATATATATATATATATAGATATATATATATATATATATATATATATATATCTATATATATATATATATATATATATATATATATATATATATATATATATATATATATATATATATATATATATATATATATATATATATATATATATATATATATATATATATATATATATACATATATACATCTGGACACCCTTTGTGACACAGAAGGGTTCCAAAGGAACTGATGTGTACACAAAACAGAGGCATCTCTTGTGTTATAACATTTAAATCTTAAGCAGTTCACCAGAGAAGGGATGGTTGTTGTGTATGTGGAGTTTGGGGTGGGGAATGATGGCTAATGTAATCTACCCTGGGGATTGTGGAGTTAGGGTGGGGGAATGATGGGTATGGACTTACACCCCAGCAACCACTTCTGTGTCACTGCTCGACAGTGGCACAGGAAAATAACATACCCAACTGTAGTCATGCTTGACTGTGTATTCTTTAACATTCCTAACTATGTAATACGTTGTAGACACCGGTCACCACAGATGGCTACCATGGTGTGCTAAAAGACATTACACATGTGTATGCCTGGCTGCAGGGTAGTCACACACACAAACATGCACACACATGCCAGTATTGTGCATACACATCTTGCCTATGTAAAGGTAACTAGTACAGTGGTATGCAGTTGGGGTATGTGCCACAGAACACATACAATTACACTTACTCTGATTCCACTTCTGAGCTGGGTGACATCACAGGACTGATTACTTGCAGTGGGGAAGAGAGAGGTTTAGCAGATGACAAGGATAAAGGCCAGTGCAAAAGGCAGTATCTCTTTGGAATGCAGCAAAACCCGCTGTCATGACAGGATGCAGACACAAATACACACAAACAACCACATTCAGCCATTTGCTGACACACACTGCTGGACACACACACAAACATACTCAGCCATTTGCTGACACACACACTCAGGTATTTGTTGTCACACACACAAACACACGCACACAGTTGCCAGTGGTGGGATCAGAACTCCTGCCTATCTACAGATCACTATTACAGTACTACGTAGTTATGAGATGCACCACAGAGATTACACATTCCAAGGCAGTCAGAATGCCCTTCTAAGATTGAGGACAACAACAGGGAGACTGACAGTCACGAAGTACATAGCTGTAAACCTGTGTGTTTAAAGTATGTGTCCATTACAACCTGCATGCACAAATAAGACACATCATCTGCTGGTAGGCCTGAGAGGTATAGTTGTAGCACAACAGGAACCTGAACTGGAGTATGCTCATCTGTGGAATGGACAACTACTATCACTATACAGGGTTACAGTGGGCATGCTCATACAATTAGTAGCACAGGAATGTTTGGGATGCACTATGACTACAACTACACAAGGTTATACTGGGCATGCTCATACACTTAGTGACAAAGGGCTTGTTGGATGCACTGACTCAAATTACACAAGGTGGCAGTGGATACGCTTATACACTTAGTAGCACAGAACTGTTTGGGATGCACTCCGATTCTAACCACAGAAGGCCACAGTGTGCATGCTCATACACTTACATGTACAGAAAACATTGTAATGGACTCCTATTGTAAACACACAGGTTTACAGCTATGTACATCTTACCTGTCAGTATATATGCACATCATACTGGTTTACTACCTGATACCTGTATGTGGCTCGTAAATGATATATCTGTGTCTGTGCTGTGTGATACACATGCATACATGTACATCAAGTACTGACATATATATGTTAAGTATACACATTCATGCATGTGTGGATGTGACAGACAATAGGTTACCTGGGACACACAGGCGGATGCTACCTACAGCATGTGTCACACACCTTGCTGCCCTGAAAGGCATACATTGATAGCAGGTTGTGGACAGTGGCATTATACGTGGAACAGTGGCATGTGCAAGCATAATGTGTGAGCCACATTGTGCAATAGTACTGAGGTGCAGGTGTCAAGATGACCTCTCCTGGCTGTGTTAGTTATTGTCATTATTAGCAGGACTGCTACCCTATGTATATCTCACATTGGTCATATACACAATTTCAGCTGCTGTCTGTCACCTTACATGATGCATTTGCTACCAAGCACATTACTGCCATTCACAGTGATGTCATGGTATGAGTGGCAACTGCTAGACCAAAACAAAAAGCCAATTTCCTGCTCTTATTATGAGATTGCCCAATGTCTGTCATTCTGGGCTGTCATGACTGAATGACAAGCCTTCAACACAGAGCACATGCATCCATGTTTCACGTGTGTGTGTGGATAATACCTAGGTTGCATTTACCCATATAGCCTCGTTCCAAGGCAAATGTCCTACACACAGAAGTAACACCCTGACACCTACAAGACAATTGCATTTGATGCTTATGCTAACCAGTGCTAGCTGTGTGGCTTTAGTAATCCATTTGCTCAATGTATAACCTACAATGGGGAATAGTGACATCTGTACAGTGAGGAACACCTGGTTGAAGGTTCTGTAGTGCAGAATTGCACTACCACCATATAACTCAGATCCAGACATGTGGGCCATAACAGTGGTATGGACCATTCCAGGTGGTGGTGTCCACATATTCATAAAGGCAACTCACATGTAAAGACCACTATTCAGACATAACTCATCACAGATGAGTCAGGTACAGGTGACAGTGGCAAATGCTGCATTCTAGGTTGTATCCTCATATACATCCACCACCTTGTCCCCAGACTACCAACACACATCTATATGTGGTATTGTGGTATGACATAGTATGGTAGACCACCAGATAACCCTCAATTGGTGGACTGTACCTAGGCCTACATCAACTGTGCAAAGTACCCATGTACAGACACAGCTGCATAATGTGTTATGCAATGCAATAATACCACTGTTTGTAACCAGCTCAGTTGTACACATACCAGGGTCCCTCGGATGTTGTCAGCATTAACACAGTCGACTGTTGCTGTACACCAGTAAATAACACCCTCATGGTTGGATATGACTTAACTGTACCTGCCCTGGATATGTACATCCCACACTCATACAACATAAATGACATCACCATAGCTTTCGCTATCCTTTCTACATACAGGTGGCTACAGTCATTACACACATGCACATGGCAGATAGCATGCTATCAGTACATAAGGTTTGATATCTATGTTAACAGAGATACTATTCCCTATCTACTGGTCACCCATGACACCCATCATATCATACAACACCCCACGTGGCAAGTATGTCATTAGACATGTCCACATAATGCAATGCCTACAAACATACCCAAATAACAGGATCATAGGACCTACACAAGGTCTGTATTGACAGACTCAGGGAAATCCAGCGCTGCTCTGTATGTTCATGAGTAGTCACATGTGATATGTTCATGACATGTACAACCATGTGTGGCCACAGCTCCTACATATACCCCATGTCAACAATTGCAAGCCATGCATGCTGTATGCTGTCTGGACATTAGCCTTAGTATCACAATAGCCAGTACATGCTGGGGTGAGATGTTTACAAGCCACAAACCTCGCACATGCTTGAATGAGTGTACTGCCTAGCTCTAACAGATCACATTGCTGGCACTCTTCCATTAAACATGAGGTGTGTGTGGCAAATATGATGTGCTCACTGTTGACCATTACAGTGCCCTGGCATCACCATGGCACTGTTATGTAACAGTTTGTAGAAGCATGACATGGAATAATGCTGTGTGTGTCTCGCTGATATGTGCTGTTTTCATATATGTACACTTGGCTACTCGGTGAAGGTGGTGGTGTCCTACCAGTACATGAATACAACATCCACTATGGTGTAATGCTCAGCTATGTTTCACACATGGCGTGGGGAAGGTGTGGAATGTATCCTCTTGACCTGCTAGTGCACTTACTGATGTAGACCGCATATGTGTACATGTATTGATGTTTGTGTAGATTCCATGTGTGTGCAGTGTCTGATGTCTGAAGGTGACTGTTGTCTTAGTACATCATGCTGTTGCAATACAGCCTCAACATTGCCAGCTGTATATGGTGATATGCTCTAAGTATAGTAAGCCATACATGAGGTATGGACAGATGTTTGGACATGACTACTAAGTGATGGGGCTTCTTTGCAGATGAATGATTGCTGAGGACAGCTCACTGGTGTGTTACAACCATTCCTACAATAATCTGTGTAACTGCTAAGATCAGGTTTTGTTAACTGAAGTGGAAGAGAGACAATGTAGAATGCAGTAAGGGTGACACGGAAGACAAACATCATGACACCTGTAACAGTAAAACCTCCCCTGTGCATATATCAGTACAGTCAGCAAAGGAAAGAGTCAATAAGCTTTGTAGCGAATGTGATAGTGCTGTACTTCTGTAATACATATCATGAGATAGGCAGGTGTTTGATTCACAGTACTGGCACGTGTGGGTGTGTGTGTGTCCATATATGTCACGTATGGTTGGGAATACATCCCATATGTTTTCACTCTCCTAAACACTGTTGTTGACACCAGTACAGAGTGAAGTGTAGAAAGAAAGGCATAGGCAGGTGGTTGAACCTCACACATGTAAAGGGTCTGTATGTGTGTGACATAGGTGTATATCTTTGTAAATGCCACAGCGTGTGTGTGTGTGTGTGTGTGTGTGTGTGTGTGTGTGTGTGTGTGTGTGTGTGTGTGTGTGTGTGTGTGTGTGTGTGTGTGTGTGTGTGTGTGGCTGTCCGTGTTTATGGCTGTCTGGTCCCTGGAGTGAGGCTGTATTTTACCATAGTGAAATGTTAATGCCCCTCCCCCCATCCACTCAATGCAATCTAGCATCCCTGTTGATATCATCAATCGTAGATGGGCATTCTAACCGCCTGTTAACATGTACATCCTGGGGTGTGACCTGTTGTTACGTAGCCTACTGATGGACCCCCCCTCCCCACATACACTCACTGCACTGTAGTATCCCTGTCGATGTCCTCGATCTTAGGCTATTCCGACTACCTGTACATGTGTAATCTCTGTGGCACGGCTTGTAATTGTGTAGTACTATAATGATGATATGCACGTAGGCAGGGGTTCTCATCTGAACACTGGCAACTGTTTGTGTGCATGTGTGTGTGTCAGAGTGTGTTACTGTGTCTGTGAATCCCTGATTGTGTGGGTGTGTCTGTGTTTGCATGCTGTCAGGGCAGTGGGTATTACTGCTTCCCAGAGAGAAGCCACTATTTCCACTGGCCTTTACCCTTGCCATCTGCCATACCACTCTTTTACCTCCTCCCCGCTCCAGGTAACTATACCTGTGATGTCACCCACTATGGATGTGATGGCTCTGAACACAGTAGCTTACTACACAGCTATCATGCTCTTGGATCATTAGAACAGTAAACATAATGGAAACATGGGAGAATATAACTGTGATGTGGAAGCTACAAAGTGCATGCAGATATTGTCATACTGACCCGTGGGTAGTCAACATGTACATATGAGACACTAACTGCAAACACCGACATCCACAGCACATGCAACTACACCTGAACGAGGAAGGCAGAACGTCAAGATCAACATGCTGTTAATGTTGTTATACATGATACATACTGTCAAACATACAAAATGCATTCTAAAACTGTAATACATGGTATGTCTGCTGCCTGTCAACACTACTCAACAATATTAATCTACAATTGTCTACCTAGTATGTTCACCCTGTGCATCAGACCATATGAGCATGTCCCTGCACCGATGGTGTGGATGACAGAGATGCGGCACAGGCATCATCATATGCACAGGGTGATAATGGTTGCCAGAGTCCTAGGCTGTGCCATTGGATGACATCATGTGTGTGTGTTAGGGCCTGTGATATCGTTGGGCGTGTGTGGATGTTATGGATGTTATGCGTGTGTGTGTTGAGGTGCCCTACATTTGTTTCCAGTGTGTGTGTATGCATGCACATAGGTCTGGCATGTGGCTGGCCTATACAGGGGTATTACTGACAGCTGCAGACTGTACAAGGCTGGTTTCACAGTTCACGGTGTCCGGCCACAGCCATGTGACCTGTGCCTGCCAGGGGTTGCACGGACACTACCAGGCAGAGGTCCAGATTGGGTACTGTCTGATGACACATGTCCACTGGAATCGTGTCCCTGTTGGGACCATCCAGGACCACGTGCACATGGCCTGCTGTGTCCTGCACAGCACCAGCTGCACTGCCACTATGGGAATGGGCATGTGCAGTAGCATGTTCATGTAGACCTTCAACAGGTGACGTAGCTGACCTACGTCCACGTGCCCGATGCCTCACTCCCACCAGATGTTCCAGCACAGACATTCCATGCTCGAGGATTGACATGCCATGGTCAAGGATTCCCACCATGTCACCCAATGGTCTATCCAAAACATCTGCAAGATGATGGTGACCATTTACAAGTGCCTGGATGTTGTCAGTTAATGAACAGACAGCAGCCCTTTGAAGCCTTAGACCTTCTTTGTTGTGCCATTCAGCTGTGCCTGTGCCTCCATTGCAGCCCGAAAAATGTGTCTGGTTACTCCAGCTGATTTGCTTTGTCTCGCAGGGGCATGTTGGCCAGTGGTCCTCCTACAAGCAGTGCTGGGCACATGCCTGTGTGGGACATCACCAGTCAGTTGACTGGGATCATAGTATGCAGGCACACCTTCCATAGTCTCCACACTTCCCTGTTCCATGCTACCACCCACCAACTATCCTTCCTCTATGGCCAGTGGTGATGGGGTATGTGTAGGCAGGGGAACTGTGTGCAAGGATGAGGGGGAGACAGGTGGAATGGCAACCAATGGCACAGATTCAGCCCCTGACAACCCTGCCTGTGCCTCAATCATACTATCATCATCACTGCTAGAGTCTGTGGGGACACTAACATCAGGTGGACCGCAGGAGGGCAATGCACCTACATCAACACCTGTGAGGGAAGACAAGAACTGTACATTACAAGTTATACCAGACACACACACACACACACACACACACACACACACACACACACACACACACACACACACACACACACACACACACACACACACACACACACACACACACACACAGACACACACACACACACACACACACACACACACACACACACACAGAGACAGAGACACACAGACAGAGACACAGAGACACACAGACACACATGCTACATCCAGGTGATATGGGAGATGGCATTCAGCTTAGACAATTATAGTTTCAGCTTAGACAGTTATAGTGGTAGTTATCATACATTCCTGCATTGCACACAACAGCATGCATGTGTTATAGCAGACGGCATGCACATTACACAATTATAGTGGTGGTTAGCATACATACCTGTATTGCACCATTTGTGTTAGTAGCCTATGCCCCATACCTGCAACACAATGCATGCACTTTGCACCATTGCACCGCACTGCCATGGTGTGTGCAACATACACCACATAACAGACCATCGCTGTTCTTTGTACATCTGCCACTGATGCTTTGTGTTGGCCACTGCCCCTATGTGTAAGGACATGAGCAGTAGGGTATGTTGACTGCATACTATGTTTGCCTGAGCCCTAGCTTGCATATCTTCCCCAAAGCAGTGCATGTCTGTTCAACATTATTCCGCCTACTCCTGAGCTGAGACTAGACATTGTGCATGTGGCTGTACACACATGTTTGATGTGGCTGTCCCTACTTTGCAATGGTGCCACAGACCAGCACAGGTTTACAGTACACCAGCCTGCTGTGTGGTGTATGACCTTGCCAATCACATGTAGTATGACATGTCTTCTGCTGAAGTGTTGAATGACATGCATACATGTGTAATACAATGGTGTCTTTTCCAATCTACAGTACGGTAATGGTGTCCCAATGCAGGGACTTGTTATACTAACATGGGCCTTCAGCTGATGCAATGTTGTCTGTCCGCCCTACAAATATGCAGTGACATACTGCACATTGAGCTGATGTGCATAGCCATTGCAGGGCATCATGTGGCTTCACAATTGCTATACAGTGTGAGCTACTGACACAGTTCACAGCCATGACTATGTTCACATACAATACATATCTATTGTGGAATGTGACCCACATCACTGAGGTGTATACACAATAAACCCTAATATGGAATGTGTAGCACAGGCCACAGAAGGGTATAGGGATTAAACCCCTGCCCATCTGCAACCATATTACTGATGTCTGGCAACTATGCCCACACATGGCTAACTTAGCAGTACTCTATGTCCCACATGCCATCTGTGTACCTCACACACATGAGGAGTAGGCATGACAGTGATGTCTGACACCAGCAAGGTGAATGTACTGAATCTGTGGTCTGATGTGGTTGTATGTGTATGCTGTGCAACACATGTATGTATTTGGATACTGTATAGGTGAATGCTTTCATGTCGTGACACACTCAAGATGTTCAAGACATGTTATGTGGTGGTTTCATGTTATGCCTACACAAGCTGTGAACAGGCCTGTATGATGTTTAGTGTTTCACATCTGCAATATCACCATTACACAAAGGCCATAGTTGTATTGTGTCAAGCCAATTTACAACAGGGTGTACACACATGTACATCACTTCTACTGTGTGTGTTGCTTCATGTCTCTGGCCATCCTCCATGGCCATGTGTACACATGTTCTGTCCAATGGTTGTGATGGCCATCTTATTTCACATGTCAGTGTTATCCCATATGACATACACCCATAGATGTCATATGCTCCACTAAGGACAGGGTTATGCAGACAAAGGGTGGTATATATGGGATGTGAGACATGTTTTGCAGGATAGTTGAGCAGTGTTGCAGTCAGCCAATTACATGTCATGGACATGTCAGATAGCACATGACATTGTGTGATATTCATAGCAAGGGTATAATCCACAAGGGTGTATCCTGTGGGCCGGTCATATTCCATCTCCAACACATTTAGAGCACACATATGCTCTCTGTACAGTACTGTTCATATTCCCAACATGTGTAATGCTGATATGTATTACCTGTCCCTACAGTGAAACACACCTCCACCATTGTATTGACTGTTGTCCATACATCTGGCAATGACAGTTTGGAAGGTTTAGTGTAGGTGTTTCATACAGTCTTCAATTGTTTCACATGGGTATCCACTGTGATGCATTGCAGGTCTGGCCAGTGTCTATTAACAGGACCACCATACATTATGTGTACGTGTGGTATGGCAGATAGCATGCAATTAATATGTTCTGTGCATTATCAAGTCTGGTAAATAATAACAATCTCACCTAACACAGGCTGTTGTCACTGCAAAATGCCAGAGGTACCTAAACATGAGTGTCACAGCAGTAAGATCATTATCCACACCTGTGTGATAGCTAGAGGGTGCAATGTCCATGTTAGCACATAAGCCAGTACAATACACTATACTATGGAGTATGCACATCTGTGCATACATAGAGTAGCAGACTATAGTATGTGGCATGTGTGCATACATGCCTTGCATGTTACATTACATATTGTACAGTAATCCATGCAACTATGTGAAATATAGTTGTGTTATATATGCAGTAGTGACTTACCAGGCAACTCCAGGCTCGGTGGTTGAGAGACACCCACCTCCACAATACCAGCTAAAGCTTGTGGATGGAGGTCTGCAGGTGTCCCCAGGTTGGCCAGTAGCTCCTCGGTACGTGTGAGTGGGGGCTGGGTGAGTGCCCCCCCCACCTGTTGCCCCTTGTTCCCTGCGATTGTATTAGCACTCTGTTTCACCCATCTTATGAGGTCAGTGCAGTGTCGGCGCACCTGCTGATAGGTGCGATTGTGACCGCCAACATCATTTACCCTCCTGCAGAGTTCCTCCCACAGGGCATCCAGCTGCTGTGCATCCTGTGGCACATGGCTGAAGAGTGTTGTATGGTTGTCGAGGAGGTATGGGACGAGGACCTCATCCTCCAAGCAGCTGTATGCCAGCAGCCTGCTACGTGTCATACCTGGAAGACATAATGATGGAGACAGGTCACAGTAACTCACAGAGAAGTACAGAAGTACAGCTGAACATACATGTGTATCACATTTATTAAGATTACAAATACGTATTTGCAAATCTACATGATACTAATACCACTGACATGTATAAGTCACACACATTTGACACTTACTGGTGATGTGATGTTATCACCATATATGTGTGTGTCATTTGATGACATTGCTCATACACCATGTGGATGTTGTCTTGATGTGGGCATGTCTGTTTGCCTGTACTGGTGTCTTTACCTATCAGCACATGCCTGGATGTCTTTACATTAATGCAATCGACCTTAATGCTGTGTATATGTCACATATATAGTCATACATAGCCGTTAGGGACATGACCTGTGACCCTGCAGACTTGCAAGCATGTATGTGTTTTGCCATATACATCTACATGGCACTGCACAGCTGTGTAGCATCCTGCCATGTATTGCCTGTGTTGCACATGTGTAACACATGGGACAATAGCTAGCCTGATGGTATTTGCAGGGTTGGATATCAACTATAGCATGTATGGTCATAGTGATCTAGTAGGCTATATGCCCTGGGCCATTTATGAGCCTAGGCAGACAGGTTACCTAGCTGTAGGCAACAGACAGGTAAATTTCAGTGGCCAGTTCAAGCAATGCCACAGAACTGATCCACAGGGTTACTGATATATTTGGCATGCTGTCATCACACCATGTCACAGAGAGGGGCGATGTGCAGCTTCGCTGGACAGGGATGCATAGTATGACAAGGGTATGTTAAGTGTATGGGACAGAGATCTGTCATGCATGTTGTGATCCTTGTATTAGAAAGGTGGATGTCCATGAAGTATGTGTTTATTTGGGATCAGGATGTGTTAAGTGTAACATGTCCAACACCTCTGGGTTGGACATGGCTTTATTCAGGGTAGGCTGCATGCTACATAGTGTAGCTAGGGATTGGGAAGGGCAGTGTAGGCCATCTACACATGGGCAATAACTCTTAAAGGAAATATGTGGTCTATTATGGGTCACATGGGTGCTGAGTATGGCTGAGCAATTATCTCTATATTCCTGGATGGCACCCTGTCATGATTAGGGGTGCCACATACGACTATCTGTCTCGTGTGGTGAAGTAACTATCAAAGGAAAGAGTACTGTCCAGCTGCATCCCATACACACAGTTGCCATTATGTTGACCGCTGCCTAGGTGGTAGTTCATGGGTACAGGGTTTGTAACATAGGGGATGGCAATGAAATACTTAGCTGTCAGATTGTGGCTATACGTCACACACCACACATCTGATGCACTAAGGCCCTTCTGTATGTTGAATGCAGCGCACATTGAGTCAACTATTACTCCTAGTTCATAGTCATTTGCAAACATCAATAGGCTGATGCCTTCTGTGTTAGTCTGTGTGGTGTAGATAAAGAGGGGGAGTACCAGGAATGAACCCTGTATTACTGTGGCTAGCACTGGTTTGATGTGCGTGTATTAGTCAGACACCTTCTGTAGTATTGGTTCTGCCAGCAGTCCAGTTGCTAACAACTCCTGTGACATAGGAATATACACCTAGTTTACTGAGTGTAGCTGGAACACAGTATGGGTGATGGTGTCCTACGACCTGGCAAGGTCATGATATGCAGTGTGAATCAACCCTACTGTCATCTACATCTGTACTGAGTACATCAAATATGTTGATCATGGTTCATGGCCTTACAGACCAGACTCAGCAGGGTAGTTGTGCACTATTTCCCATTATCAATGGTGTCTCCCCCTTTGTGGGGTGTGATAACTGTTGCTGTGCACCATTCGGTGTGTACACAGACTGACATGGAGCTATGATTGAACATGATGTGTATGTGGATAGTTGATTGTTCTTACATTTGTGTAGGGTACACCCTGGGATGTTGACAGGTCCCATGACAGCTGTATGTATGGCTTTAGAGAGTGCAGCTTGTACCTGCATAGTCGTTATTACAGGGGCCCTGTAGTGTACATGGATATATTACTAAGTGTACCTGTTTGGGGTGGGGGAGAGGTGGGAGTGGGTTTAGGTTCTCCGAGACCATATCTGGATGAATGGGTGCTATTTCTGTAGGTGCAGTACTTCCCATGTCATAGTGCTGTGCAGCACGGCAGGTCTTGTTGTTGCCATTACGATTAATGACACAGCTATAGAATGCTCTATGGTTGGCCTCATAATATGTGGCTGATTAGTTTCACAGTAGCTTTGTGTGGTTTTATATGGTGTATCTGCATCTTACTGAGGCTGACCAGGGATCACCTACACTCATGTGTGTTCACTCTTGCAACATTTACTACCTTCTGTGGTACACTTTAAAGCATGGTACCACCAGTTTGCCTTCTTGTTTGTGTTGGGTTGAATCCTGGTTCTGTTTCAATGGCACACTCACTGCACATATGTGACTACTTAAGGTTCATTTGTGTAGGATTCAGCATTTGCACATGCATTGTCCATCTGCATGGGTGCCATGACAGTCACCACTCTGCTCTTAGGAAACATAACATTGGCATTGGAGACTGACTATGTGTAGCATACTGTTAGCCCTGTTTGTGTGACTACTGTGATCCAGGTCATTGGGGGTCAATGGAATCCAACATGCATTGAGTGTAGGAGTTGGTACATGAGGAGTCTTCCCAGTTCAAAATGGAATAGTTGAGAGTAGCCATTATTATGGTTCTGTCTCAGACCTAATCTTCCCCATTACAGCACATTATGACAGTTTGGAAATCCATGGCCTGGTGGGTGATCTGTCATAAGGTGCAATTTCAATTCCACTTTGGCACAAAAGTAGTTGGTCAGCATAATGCATCTGAAGTTATGCAAGTGCAACTAGCGTGGGGGTGTACATATCCTTCAGGAATATGGACACACCTGCGGCCCGTGTGTTTCAATAAAGGATAATGGGCAAGAGGTGAGGTAAGTGTTATAACATGGTCATGCAGGTGTGCTCTCCGGAGCGTTGAGCCATATCTCAGTCACTGCACAGATATGTTCTCCATGTTAGGAATTGACATATGTGTGTCAATATAGTCTCTGACATGGATCATTGTGTAGCGAGATCCACAGTTTATTGCTTGGCTGTCCCTCTAACAGCAGTGGACCCTCAATTGAACTGTGCATGATAAAGGCACTATAGGGGAAGCATGAGCCCTAGGCAGCATCCAGATTCCCAGGGGTGACAGGTGCAGGCCCTGTCTGGCAAAGCATCATGGTCTGTCAACCATGTTATCCCAGGCAGACAGATACTGGATACCCTTTGAATTGCACAACTACACTAGACAATTGTGGAATACAATCCTTTTGCCCCTGTACTGCAGTATCATTCTGGCCAATGGCAGAATGCTACCCAGGCCTTGGGACATACCTGCATGGGCTACAAGACCTGACAGTTCCTACATGTGTTTCCATGCAGTCTAGGCTACTGCATCACAGGTCCTGCAACATGGAATATGCCAGAGCCATGTGTATAGTTCAAAAGTTGGTCTGAGTGTATGGGTATGTGGCTAATCATGGCAGACAGGCAGCTGACAGTATGTATGCCCTTGTATAGGTTGATGTGTAACATAGTGCTAGAGTTTGCATTCACAAATGAGTACTGTTGGGCATGTTTCCAGCCAGGTGTTCTGAGGTGTGGCACAATTATGCAAACTATGTCATACAGTTTGTGCATTTGGTGTCTATCTCTTCCAGCTTGGGGGGGGGGTCACTTGTTTGGTCAGATACTTAGAAGCATCTGTGAATGTGTGTGATTTCTGGTAGTGTGTGCGGGTGTTCTTACTGTGTTCTGGTAAGGGCATGTGCTGGTTGTGTTGATGAGATGCATGTGTTAACCTACACCTCATGACTGTCCAGTCCAGTCATGGCTGTAGACTAGGCTGCCTTCCAGCTTATCCCTGTAGCTGCATCCCAAACAATGAGTGGGGCGTGGTGTTAGGTGGGTTAGGCAGTGTACATGGCATAGAGATTACATTCCCCCAGGATGGCCACATACACAAAGTTGACATTAGTAAACACCAGTAGCTGGCTAGTGGACATGCCTGTATGAGCATTCAGTACTACAAGTACCAAGTACTGTATTTAGTTTAAGTATTGCTTATGAAGATGTTTTAGACAGTGATGCTCACATGTAAATATTTGTGTTATGGACATGACAACACTGGCTATTATGGAAACATTGTAGCTACCTTTAGCAGCAATCCTCCTCTGAGGAGCACATCACATCCTGTTAGTTGATTACAAATGATGCAAGTGTCTACAGGTCTGTTTCCTTCTCTGGGTATATACTCACATATCCACCAGGACCATGAGCTCTGTTGGGCACAGACACCCACTCTCCAAGCAAAGTCATGTATCAATAGACTCTGATGCCACTATCAGCATGATCAGGATATAATCAGATAGTGTAAGCCATCACCTATGAAGCAGCTATTACACATGTGCAGCTGTCTCCTACATCTTACACTCCTACTGCAGATGTTACCCTGGAGTTAAAGATGATATGCAACCTGTTTCATTACCAGTGCTGTGCACTACCTTACATACAGTATGTGCAAGTGGCTGTTAGGTTGGCAATGAGAGGTTGGGCTACACAAACCTGGTAGTTCAACCAGTGTGTCTCTACTCTCAATATCCACTCTATGTAGGTGTGCACATAGCATTTGGCCCAGCCCTGTAACAAGGGTCACTACACATTTGCATAACATGTACACATGCACAGCTGTTATTGCATGCAAACGATACTAGAGAGGTCCAGCCCTGTAACAAGGGTCACTACACATTTGCATAACATGGACACATGCACAGCTGTTATTGCTTGCAAACGATACTAGAGAGGTTCAGCCCTGTAACAAGGGTCACTACACATTTGCATAACATGGACACATGCACAGCTGTTATTGCTTGCAAACGATACTAGAGAGGTGGATATTACATGTGTTACATGCATGGATAGTTACCTGGCTCTTCCAATTATCTTTGCTATCATGCTGCTAAACTGTCAGATGAATACAAATGATATGTATCCTGTTATTGAGTATTGTAATTGCCAATAGACATAACTACTGCTTGCATAACATAACAGAACTGCTATGTAGAATAGAATACAAATCTGCCTAATATACTGTACAACACAGTTATTGGCACAATATCCCACAATGCACACCATATTTGCACGGTAAGCCCACCTTTAACATGTTCATCTGACTTATACACCCATACATGTCGACTGTTACAATATATCGACATATACTATCCCCTGTTATAGCACATACTTGTTGGACCAATCCTGACGCTGACAGTGGCTGGAAGCGAATTGGTGGGTTCTAAGCCCATATCATCCCTTGTGGTGTATGCGGAGTTTGCCTTGTGACCTACAGCAGTAGACACATAGAATACTACAAGCATTACTACTGCTCAACAATACATCTCTACAAGATAGCTATTTCCACTATATACATTGATTATACTGTAATTCTTACAGAACAGGTACTACATACACAGACATACTACATGTTATACATGCATTCTTAGTAATTGGAGGTGTTATCGACTAGTATAATACTTGTTTTCGGTTCGTCTTTCAGTGTTTTGTACTGTCCTGCAGGTAGATACAGATGGTTTGAATGTGTGACAAGGCAACCTTTTATAGTTACAGATCAGTAACATGTGCTATCCCGATAACCAGTTGGTGTTCCTAAGTAGCTAATTACATGCACATCAGCTGTGCTGCTACAGCCTTAGCCAATACCATGGCTACAGTGGAGTATAATTGAGTACTCCACTTGGGCATTGTCCCTTTGCCTTACTTGTGAGGAAGATAGCATGGAAGTGTTGTTTGGAATCTATTGCAACAGCTGTATGGAGATGAACAGTAATATATTATGTGTAATGCCTACAGGATTTGGTCTAAATGTGAGTACTGCTGTTATATTTCTGATCATTGCCACTTGTGCAGGGTTTGTCTGTACCTAATACTTCTGCATATGTTTCAGTTTGGCCAGGTTGTTTGACCAGCTCAAGGCTGCATAGCTATGCATATAATGTTAGGGGGTTTACAGTGTGCTTACCAGACATATTTAGTTTGATGTTACTGTGTATCATACTTTGCTGATAATCATTACTCAGTAACACTTCCCGGTGTACAAACCTTTCAACCCTCTGAAACGGGATTAGTTCATGCAAACCCTGTTACATCAGCAGCTGTTCAATTGTATAACAGCAACTATTTCACATAGGGCCATGTTAGTGTGTATGTATCCAGGTATGTTAAGGTTTCAGCAGATGTTGTACAGTACTTCAATAATTGGTTATGGTATGACAGTATGTATTGATCTAATTATTTTAGTTGTGGGGTAGATGTTGGTGGGTGTACATAGCACATGCAGGTGTGTAGGAACCCCTTTTATACAACGTCTATATGTGTGTAGGTGTTCTTTCCCTATGTGAACACCTATCCCTTAGTGGACGAATACTATGGTAATTGCAGGCTGATTCATTAAGGCACTGTTAAATGCTTCCTGTATAGCATGCAGGTACTGTTAGTCCTTGAATCCTTTTGGCAACACATCGGAATGTAATAAAGTTTTGCAAAATGAAAGCTGTGTATTTCTGTCATGGATATTTGCAGTCATTGCAGTTGTGTTGGTGACTGTGTCCATAGAACATACTTGTAATAGTGTATTGGCATATACTCTTCATATGTTATGTTCATATTGTTTTGGGGGGGGGGGTGGAATGTGTGATTGCTATGGTCCATGTTATACACAGATATGAACACTTTGGATGCTGTCTACAGACATGTATGTATGTGTGTGTATATATATATATATATATATATATATATATATATATATATATATATATATATATGTGTGTGTGTATATGTATATAGATATATATATTATTGCATACGTTTATCTGTACTTCCATAGATGTATAGATGCTTTTAACCTATCTATATATCAACATATATATGTAGGCCTGTATATATCGACATGTCTCTATGTATCTCTCTCTCTCTCTCTCTATATATATATATATATTATATGAGCATACACCTTTAATTAGGTGCATGGCGGGTTGTCCTATTTCAGCACATTCCTCCCTTTTGTGTTTTAACCTGTCTGCATACACAGCTGGGATAGGTACATCCCAGGTAGCCTAGTGTTAGGTTACTCTGAGGATGGAGAACATGGTTGTGGGTTCTAATCCTGGAAGGTTTTATTATTTTACCTCTCAGAGGAGGCACTGGTAGGGAAAGTGTGAATAATGCACATTTACGTGGTTGTAAGCAGGTTTGCCCATGGTCTGTGCAACGTTAAGCAAAGGTTAAACCTGTGAAGCTCTTCTCCATTTACCATGTTTCAGCGCCGCTTACCATCGCAGAAACCCATGGAAACCCGCTTACAACTGCTTAAGAGTGCTTTAATCCACCTGCATCCAACAGCCCTTATTCCGGCCCTCAAAATAACCTAACAGCCCTTGCAGGTCTTGAACCTGAGACCATGAACACCACAGTCACTGACTTTACCATTAAGGCATCTGAGATATGTACAAATGTTATGGTGTTTAGAATATACACTTTACTACAGGCATTCCTCGATACTGAAAACAAATGTGACAGTCAGTTGGTATACGTATGTCTGATACATGTTAATGTTCATATGTTTGTGAAATTAGGTGTTGCAATGCGACATGACAGGGTGTATTATGAATGAGAAAGGTTCTTATTTTGTGTCCTTTTTATATTGTCCCCATTCTCCATGTATACCCCTCCAGTTCACTTATTGGACATCTGACTCAGTCCCTCCTTGACGCATGATTGCATTACCCATCATTCCTCCCCCACCCCAATCTTCACATACACAACAACCTACACCTCCAGGTTAGTGGGGCAGCATGATACCTCTGAGATCATACATGTGCAGCTAACATCAGCAACAACTGCAATGTAAGCTGTGGCCTGCTACTGATAACCCTCCATGACCCAGGACCACCACTCCACCTACCTGGAGAAAGTGGAGAACATGACGGTCCTAATGCACACCCAGGCATTGGTCGATGTCAACTACCATACCATTAACTGGGAAACTCACTCCAGTACTCACTTCCAGGCCCAGCACTTCCTAGAATTTATCACCTCATATGCCCTGTATCAGGTGGTAACCTCCCTAATGTGGGGTGGAAACTACTAGATGTGGTCATCACCAACATGGGCAATAGGTGCACCACAGCAGAGGTAAACCGGTCACTGGTTAGATCTGACCATGAACTATTCACTGTTTCCACACGCAAGCATTTCCCCTGCCCACGGATACCACAGTGTATACCTTTTCTACAGCTAAATTTGCACTACTAATGACAGGGGTGGGGGGTTTCACAGCACCCAAGCTAAGGGAAAACACTGCTCAAGATACAGACAGATTTACAAATGCAGTCTATAAGCACCTACACAGATGTATGGATTGTGCCATCACTGGTAAACCAAGACTCACTCCTCCTAGACAAGAACACCAGTCTGGTGGACCTCTGCAATAAACAGGCTATACTACAGAAGTAGGACAGTGTTCCAGACAAACAGCAAATCCCACGAAGGGCAGACATCCATGACCACTATTAGTATGATACGTAGGTCCCTCATGACATCATCCAAGGCTAACAGCAGGAGAATATGCAAGGATTCGAAAGATAACCACAAAGCCTTCTTTGGCTATGTCAAGGATCTAAGTGGTGAGACACAGATTTGCACTGTGCCGGTGAAATATAGCACAAAATATGCTGACCCTACTGATATTGCCAACATCCTTGCAGATACAGTCAGTGCATACTTCACCCCCTAAAGAGCCCACAACACTACCCGAAAGGTACAGTATCCCACACATCAGAGACACACAGGTGGAAATGGCCTTCTCTAGCAGAAGAACACAGCATCAATGGAGGCAAATGTTGTCCCAGACTGCATCTTGCAAACTGTACAAGACAACCTGACCCCCCCCACCTAATTAAGCTTTCTACCCTCAGCCTCTCCACAGGCTACATGCCCATACAATGGGGCGTGGCAACGGTTATTCCACTCCATCAAGGTGGAATCACAACTGACCATGGTAACTACCACCCCATAAGCCTGACTAGCCTGGTCTGCAATGGAATGGTTCGCATCCTCATGGCACTCATTAACAAAGATATTGATAACCTCTGAACACGTGACCCAACCCAGCTCAGCTTGGTTGAGTGCAGTTCATGCCTACTGAACCTGTTTGACGTCTTACATACAGACACCAAGACTTTAGATGACAGGGGAGGTGGTTCACACATACTACCTGGACCTCGCCAAGGCTTTTGACACCATGCCCCATTCAGGTATTATTGATAAACACACCAGCCTGTACATACACCCATACATCACAGGTTGGGTTGCCAACGGGTTTATGCACAGAGCCCACATGGTACGACTAGCAGTCCCCAGGTCCAACTCTTGATCAGTCACGACAGGTGTCCCACAGGACTCAGTCCTGGGAGCCCTACTGTTTGGCATATACATCTCAGAGGTACAGGCAAACACAGGTGGACTACAGCAGACCATGTTTGGCAATGACTGTGAACTGGGAGCCATGACTGATAGTCCAGCTGACACAGACATCCCTCAAGGGGCCTCACAGAGAACGTTACAGGGTGTCAATGTCACGGCCTCCAGCCAAGTGCCACTAACTGCCTGGTCATTCCATTGTGGAATTGGCACCCACATATTAACACATAAGTGGCAGCCACTTTAATACGGACAAGGTAATGGGGCATCTGGGGACTAAGGTAGATAGTGATCTCCCCTTTGACAATCATATCTCCACAGTAGATAGGAAATCCTTCTATGTAGGCCATCTGATTACTAAAGGATTCCCATCTAGACATACTGGGGTTATAGTGCCCCATCACTCATCAGTCCCATCATAGGGTATAATAACCCATATGGGATGTATCTCAAAAGACACTTCCAACAGCTGGGAGGTCCACAAATGTACCTCGCCAAGGGGAATACTGGCCTCCAACATATGGCCTATGCAGCCAGACTGAATAAACTCCTGCTTTACTCAGTGGCATCTCGTTTACCCAGAGATGATCTTCGCTGGCCAACACAGCCATGTCGAACTCAGGTTTGATGGATATGCTCCACCTATGGGAATCCATGTCACAGTGAGCCACACACTGTAGTGAGCTGAACCTTGCCACAACAATAACTGAATGATGCTGGAGGGACAGATTCCTGTCACAGACACTCCCCATACTTTGAAACAACATCCCTAACTACATTATACAGAGCCTCTTACTAACACTCTGCAAGAGAAACCTTGAGGAGTGGATGGGGAACAGTAGATGCAGCCAGGGATCCCACCATTGGCTCTGCTCCACAGAGGGACAGTTAATGAATCAAAAAAAGCAAAAAGCTGACACATTTTGGCTGGCCTTATGAATGGCCTCTGGCAGTTGGCCAAGTACCTACCTATGAATCTATACATACAGTATCTGCATATGCTGATAGCTTAATTTATTGTTCAGGTGTTGACTTACCTTGTGCCAATGGCAGTTGTGTGTGCAATAGTTGAGGGCTGCTTATGTTGGATGCACACAGTAGACTGCCTATACATGACAATTTACAGGTAGTCTTGTAAGTGTACCATCCATTTTTACTGTGTGTGCAGGTGGAGAAAGGTGTTAGTCCCTAGGTGCCTACACTGTCAGTGTGTGTGCTATATGTTCCCTCTTTGCCAAGGCATGGGTGTACTGGGCATGCCTCAGTCTGCCTACTGGGGCTGGTTCAGGGTGTTCATGGTCTGAGTACCTCTGTGCCTGTGGGGCCCTTGGCAATGGTGGTGGGCTGTGAGGGCCTTCACCATTTTGTCCCTGCTGCAGCTGTTTCCACAGGACCATATTTTGTAGCATGGCACACACTATGAAGATGTGGGCACATGTGCCTGGAGAGTACTGCAAGGCTCCACTAGATATGTCCAAGCAATGGAACCGTGATTTCAGCATCCCAAACACACACTCTAGGATGATTCTGGTTTGTGCGTGTGCCTCATTACGGCATTCCTGCATGGGTGTGTGTGCATTTCTGATGGGAGTAATCATCCACGGTTCCAGTGCATAACCAGCATCCCCCACCAGATAGCCATTTGGGATGTCCCCCCTGGCAAATAACTGATACAGCTGTGAAGCATGCCAGATGTGGGAGTCGTGATAGCTTCCAGGGCTGCCAGCACACACATCCATGATAATGCCCTGGGCATTGCACACAACCTGGCAGTTGATGGAGGGGTATCCCTTGTGGTTTATGTAGTGCCTACCCTGCTCACCGGGTGGTGACTTGATGTGTATGTGCATGCAGTCTATTGCACCCAGTACCTCTGGGTATTCTGCCACATGGTGGAAGAGACACATATTGCTGGCCAACTCCTCCTGCGTTCGGGGGAAGTATATGTGCTCATTGGCATGTGGTAACATGGCATCCAGGAACTGGTGCAGTACCCTGGATGCTGATGCCTGTGAGATCCCCATAATATCCCCAGTTGGTCTTTGAAAGGTACCTGTAGCTAGTATTCTCAGGTTTACACATAAACATAAAATCCACAAGCTGAGAGAAAGAGGAACCGAACAATAATAATTGTTGTTGAACGTGATGCTTTATTAAAATAAAATAAACCTTAAATCAAGCGCTTTCGCCTGGATAAATACCAGGCTTTATCAAGATAAATTCAATTTAAAACTTGCAAGCTTAAATACTCCATTAATAAAACCATGTGACCAGGATGTTAATAAAATCAATGTGCAATTAACTTTAAAAGGCACTGATTCCAAGTTAAAAATAAATAAGAAGAAAAAATAATAAAAATAGTATTGTGTGCCATACATTAAGTTATTACATTCAATAAAGTGCATTCATACAAACCTCATAATAAACACATCTTAAAAGCATGAAAATCTTTCTCAAAATAACTAACAACAATACTTTGTACATAAGTGTGGGGCATGCAAACAATGCTCGTATGTAATTAACGATAGCTACCTATACATCCCCTCTAGGAAGTACAAATTTAGGGATGAGCATTTTTAAAGCTGTGGGGCAAAGGGTGTTGTTTATTTAGGTCTGTGTACCTACTGTCTCAGTTTTTATATAGGTAAAACTGAGAGAACCCTTAGAAGAAGGATATATGAACATCTTTACGACATCTCTAAGAGGAAAGACACCAATGCCTTTTTTAAACACCTTAGCATATGCCCCAACATGCAGATTAAATTTATGGTTTTAGAACAGGTTTTGCAGGACAATAGAGGCGGAGATTGGGAGGCCCATCTGGAGTACAAAGAATTGTTGTGGCAGCTTAGGCTGAACGCAACAAGACCACCTGGTCTTAATGAAAGCATTAGTATTTCTAGTGCATTGAAACTTAGAAGGGCTAAGTTATGATCTCAGTTTTTAAGCCTGAACTTTTTTAAGAGATGTTTGCATTTTGTTAGTTATTTTTAGAAAGATTTTCATGTTTTTAAGATGTGTTTATTATGAGGTTTGTATGAATGCACTTTATTGAATGTAATAACTTAATGTAAGGCACACAATACTATTTTTATTATTTTTTCTTCTTATTTATTTTTAACTTGGAATCAGTGCCTTTTAAAGTTAATTGCACATTCATTTTATTAACATCCTGGTCACATGGTTTCATTAATGGAGTATTTAAGCTTGCAAGTTTTAAATTGAATTTATCTTGATAAAGCCTGGTATTTATCCAGGTGAAAGCGCTTGATTTAAGGTTTATTTTATTTGAATAAAGCATCACGTTCAACAATAATTATTATTCTTCGGTTCCTCTTTCTCTCAGCTTGTGGGTTTTACGTTTATCTGGTCTGGATCTTCATTAGTTTTGTGTTAGTTTGGCTCACTTTGTCCATGGCCGAGGGGAACGAGCGTTCTGACTTTCAAGATACACCTATACTATTGAGGGATGAACCGGACGATGCTCCGGTCACCCGTGGTGAATTTAAACAAATTTTGTCTCTACTAACGCAACTGACTAATTCATTAAACGCTGAATCGTGTGACTCAGAGGCTTTTTTGCCTGGTAACCAGCAACATGGGCTAAGAATGAAGCCTGCAATGGTAGCAGGTCTTGGATCGAGATGTATTTCACCAGCGGAAGTTCCTGGAGGGATTTCATTGGGTAGCACTGACCCACAGGAACACTCAGGCAAAACGCATGGTGTGGACAACGTTAAAAGTAACCTCTCTAAGAAGGATTTTAATTTTGCATCGTGGACTGGAAAGCAGTTTTATTTTAAGCAAGGTACTTCTTCCTTTAACAGTAACATTGACATTTGTGCTGAACGTGACTTTAAGACTTTTAACGACAAGCTATATGCATACAAAAGTACGCAGTTAGAAATAGACTATTTAAAGGAATGCTTGCGTGTGCAGCGTGTCCCAAAAGGGCTACGCTGCTACAAGTTTCCTAACAACGCTACTTTTGGCTCCTCTTTATACAATAATTTGGTCAAGATTTTTGATAAAGCAGGTTTAGATATGTTGGAATGCATGATTAAAGACTATGAGGAGAAGACTGATGGCTTACTCAAGGAAGTGACTTTACTTAATGACTCGGTAGTTAAAAGTAAAAACTTTTTGAGTGTTAAAAAAGAGTATGACAGTGTTTTTAATGAGGTGGACCAGTTCTGTTTAAAAATTGTTAATCGCAAAATCAGGAAATTGAAGCGTGACCTTTTGGAATATAGGGAAGGCACTGCCTACCCAATAACTGGTAGAAACAGGCAGGACACTAAGCAGAACTTTGACCAGAACAATGAAGTGAACTTTACTGACAATGTTGCTAGTCCTGCCTTGGATTTACCTAGAAGAAGTGAGCGACTAGCTCAGAAGGGTAATCAGAATGGAACACCGGATTTTTACTATCCCCGGGCAGACCAGGGGGGGGGAAGGTTTCTTACCAACCGCAAGTTTGGACCAGAGCACGGAGATAAGGGATTGAAACTGCATTACTATATGCACCTCCACAGACTTATTGTCTGAGCTTGCTCATAATAACTGTATGGTGGTTAAAAAGGACAATTTTACTATTTATAATTTTACTGACATCAAAGTAACTAATAGTTTTTTTGAACTTTTTACTAGAGGGTTCCAATTTGTCCCACTGCGCCCTATTAATTTAAGTAATGTATTGGTGGATTTAAAATTGTTTGTTAGACGTTTAAATCTTGCCTTGTATTTTAAGGGTCAGACTCAAATTATGGAGGGTCTTTCTAGACCTAGCACATTCAACCCACCTCTACACCCATTTTTAAAGGTGTTTGAGGAGTTGGTAGAGGTGGATTTAAGAAATTTTTGCTCTAACAGGACACACACTCCGCCTAGAAACTTAAATCAGGTTTCAAACCTGTTAATAAAAATGTTTAAAGAGGAAGAAGTACGGGTGATGTAACCAGACAAGGGTGGTGGTACGGTTTTGATGTACAATATGGAGTATGATACGTACATCCATAACATGTTACAGGATATTGATCGTTATGAGTTGATTTCAAGAAATGAATTGAACCTAGCATACTCTAAAATTAATTATATGCTCACTGACCATTTGTTGCAGGGAGCCATCAATGAAAAACTTTTTAATTATTTATGTGTGAAGAATCCAAGAATCCCAGTAATATTTGGAATTCCTAAGACACATAAAGGTTTAACCCCACTGAGTTTCAGACCAATTGTCTCAGGGGCTGGTGGTATAACAGAACCTTTAGAGAAATTTATTGATTTTACCATCAAGAAATTTGCATCTTCCTTACGGTATGTTTGTAAGGACTCATGGGATTTTCTTAAAGGCATTCAGAAAGGTTTTTACAAGCCTGACCTATTAATGGTTACAATTGATGTTGCGGAATTATTTCCTAGTATTCCACATGTCACAGGTTTGGAATGGTTTAACACTATGTAATACCATTGACCTACTGGTAGAGTTTATGGAAATTGTCTTAGATAATAATTTTATTTACTTCAACGGTGAGCTTTTTAAACAAAAGAAAGGTGTAGCAACGGGCACGGCTTGTGCTTCAAGCTATGCCAACATTGTAATGATGTAGTTCATAAAATCAATGAATTCATCACTGGGAAAGTAAGTTTATTTTCTTTTCATGCTGGGTTCAACACATCACTCATTATAAACGATATCTGGACGATATCTGTTTATTATGGGATGGTACTACAGATTAATTCATTGATTTTATGAACTACATCAACTCCACTACGGATTTTTTAGCATTTACTTATAACATTAGTAATGACCATTTGAGTTATTTGGATGTAGCCCTTTTTAAGGATACTTTTAACTGTTCCTTCCAGTCTACAGTATACAGGAAAAGTTCTTCCTCCAACTCATACTTACACTTTGATAGTGGTCACTCTTTCCACCAGAAAAAAGATATAATTAAGGGGCAATTTATACGTGCTTCGAGGACGTGCAGCACTAATGAATATTTTCAGGAGGAGGCGAACTTTTTGAAGCAGCTTTTTCAGGAAAGGGGTTATCCAATGTACTTGGTTAATGATCTAGCCCAAGAAGTTATTACTAATAGGGAGGTTATTTACTTCCTTTATTGGGTAAAGGTACAGTACAAAATGTACAAACAAAACCATCAGAGCAGTTTGATTTTCATAACAGTTTTGTTTACACCTTTTCGGAAGATTTTTCGCAGGTGGAACACTCAATTTTAAAATATTGACCTATACTTAAGCAGCAAGATGAGTGTACACAGATTATCAAGGAACGTCCTTGTTTTGTTAGGAGAAGAGATACAAACCTTAAAGGTCTTTTTGAAGGTCCACTAACAAGCGTGTTGGTCCTAGACTTGGTACTTATAAGTGTGGGGCATGCAAACAATGCTCGTATGTAATTAACGATAGCTACCTATACATCCCCTCTAGGAAGTAGAAATTTAGAGCTGAGCATTTTTACAACTGTGGGGCAAAGGGTGTTGTTTATTTAGGTCTGTGTACCTACTGTCTCAGTTTTTATATAGGTAAAACTGAGAGAACCCTTAGAAGAAGGATATATGAACATCTTTACGACATCTCTAAGAGGAAAGACACCAATGCCTTTTTTAAACACCTTAGCATATGCCCCAACATGCAGATTAAATTTATGGTTTTAGAGCACGCTCGTATGTAATTAACGATAGCTACCTATACATCCCCTCTAGGAAGTAGAAATTTAGAGCTGAGCATTTTTACAACTGTGGGGCAAAGGGTGTTGTTTATTTAGGTCTGTGTACCTACTGTCTCAGTTTTTATATAGGTAAAACTGAGAGAACCCTTAGAAGAAGGATATATGAACATCTTTACGACATCTCTAAGAGGAAAGACACCAATGCCTTTTTTAAACACCTTAGCATATGCCCCAACATGCAGATTAAATTTATGGTTTTAGAGCAGGTTTTGCAGGACAATAGAGGCGGAGATTGGGAGGCCCATCTGGAATACAAAGAATTGTTGTGGCAGCTTAGGCTGAATGCAACAAGACCACCTGGTCTTAATGAAAGCATTAGTATTTCTAGCGCATTGAAACTTAGAAGGGCTAAGTTATGATCTCAGTTTTTAAGCCTGAAATTTTTTAAGAGATGTTTGCATTTTGTTAGTTATTTTTAGAAAGATTTTCATGTTTTTAAGATGTGTTTATTATGAGGTTTGTATGAATGCACTTTATTGAATGTAGTAACTTAATGTATGGCACACAATACTATTTTTATTATTTTTTCTTATTATTTATTTTTAACTTGGAATCAGTGCCTTTTAAAGTTAATTGCACATTCATTTTATTAACATCCTGGTCACATGGTTTTATTAATGGAGTATTTAAGCTTGCAAGTTTTAAATTGAATTTATCTTGATAAAGCCTGGTATTTATCCAGGCGAAAGCGCTTGATTTAAGATTTATTTTATTTGAATAAAGTATCATGTTCAACAACAATTATTATTGTTCGGTTCCTCTTTCTCTCAGCTTGTGGATTTTACGTTTATCTGGTCTGGATCTTCATTAGTTTTGTGTTAGTCAGGTTTACACATACCTTTGTATCCACTGGGATGGGTTCCCCTCTATTTGTTCTGGCTCTGAGGAGTGGCCGGAACAGCTCCACAACTTGCTGTAGGGTGTCCCTGTCCACCCTGTAATGCTCTACTATCTCCAGATCATATAGCCCCTGGTAGGTTACCCTGGGTCTGAACACTCTCCTCCTCCTCTGGTGCCTGAGGTGGTCATGTGCATCATTCTTCACACCACCTTCAGTCTCCAACACATGCTGGTGGATCAAAGCTATGGTAGCCCCTAACATGTACATACTACAAGTTCCCCGTCTGTATACACCACTGGTGCAGAGTATATGGAAATACACAAATGTGTGTGAGGTGCTTTCACACTTTATACTATTGTGCTGTGGATGCTGCTGGTGTCAGTGGGTGTGTATAAGCTATTCCAGCTGCAATGTGTCTTAATTATGGGTTTTGCAATGAGTACTGCAAGTGTGGGGCCTTTACTGTGGAGATCTACTTGCCTGCCTTGATTAATCTGTTGCCCTTTAATTCACTTTTAAACCTGGATCCCCTCCCATTATCAGGCATGTATCCACCTGCCGTCTTTCTTGTTTTGTACTTTCCCTACCCAGTCATGGCAAAATGTGCCTTGCAGCTGATATACTGCAAATTGGCTTTGTTCTGCTTTGACACTTTACTGTTTTCTTTGCAGTACAGCCCCTCCCCTTTCCTGTTCTGCAGGTAGCTGCTTGCAGCCTTGTTAGCTGTTGTCAATGGCCCACTGTAGGCTTCTAGGTATTAATTAGTCATTTGTACTCCAATTTCACTGCTGCAGCATTTCCTTATTTCTTTCCTATATCCTTCCTGTTTCAGCTGCAGTGTGCGCCGCGCAAACCCATTTACCGGGTTTGGGTGCGTCTTCATCTCTGTTCACATGCATACTCGGTTACCTTGTGCACTCTCAGCTAAGCACAGCTATGGTCAATTCGACACACCCCTATCCTGCAGCTTTGCCTAGCTAGGGGCAAACCGGTTTAGCAATGCTCCAGTGTGCTTACAGCAATGACGACACACCCTTCTCTTGATGTCATGTTTATCTCAAGGGCACACCTTGGTGTTATAACGCTATGCTGTGAGGTGCATCCTTACACCAGTGGGGAATCTGCAATTCACTATTACTCCTCTCATTTGCATGGCATTGCCTACTAATTCCTAGCTACTGCACATAACACTGTCACTGCCCCTTAGCAACCCTTACACCATAGTATGGTGTAGCATGCCTGTCATTGACTATTATGGGGAAATCATGATATGTGTTTCATTGCAGTTTCATTCTATATTTTTATATATTCCTTGCGATCCCCTTTGTGCACCACTGCCCTGCGCTTCCACGTCGCGATAGTGCGACTATACATATTAAATGTTAATTTTATATTTTGTACATTTTTTTATGCCAATGGCTATATATTTAGCCATTGGCATATATTAACAATATAATACATGTGTTTGGTCAGCTGTCATGGCTCCGATTTTATGTTTGCAAAAATGTAAACCGTTTTCTACGGTTTACATTTCTGCATGCTTGCACTACGCCTGCACCACTTCCTGAATCGCTACATACCTTCATTTGCATGCTACACTGCTGCACATGGGGTATTTAACATACAGGGCTCGGGAGTTGTGCGGGCATAGCGTACGCAGGTAGTGCACGTGGAAAGAGCTTGTACTTGAATCACTCGGCTGCCATATTTGGTGTTAGAACGTCGACGCTATGCCTGTACCTGGCGCAAGCTTCATGAATCCCACTATAGCCTTGCCCTTGCAGGCTATTCAAAGAATAAACCTGGGGTGAAACTTCATAATACTGAAAGCATAAGCATTCAAGTGTCTGACTCTTAATATTTAAATGTTCTTAGATTTTGTATTTTAGGTAAAGAATATTTTCACCTGAGCTAGAAGAACCCACGGAGATCTTCTTTACTCAAGAAAAAACACAAAACATTTCTTGCAGGAAAGCTCAACCTTTGTCAGGTCTTTCATAAGCCATCTGCTCATGAATAATATAGCATGCACAAGTCATTTAAAAGCATCAAAGAGCACTGGAGGTAACATTTGGCAAGACAACAAGCATGTACAAACTGTTCCACAATGAAAAATAACAATCCCAGACTTTAGGGTTGTCTCAAGTAGTCCAGAGCAATCTGACAAATATTAGTGGGGAGTGGATGAAAAGCAGTGAAAGTGGTTACCAAGGCATTACGGTCAGAACAGGGGCAGGGCACTATTTTAAAAAATGGAAGAAGAGAAGAGGTCATGAGCAAAGTAAATCTAGTCAATTCTGCTGAAGATGTCATAGCATGGAGAATATTGGGTAAATATAACTGGATAAGAACAACTGGAAATACTTACATTTATTAGCAATTTATCAAGAGCCCATGCAGTCAGAAACATTAAAAGTGCTGAAGTACAAGGCGTTGGCTTTCCTTGAACTGGAACCTACCTGCAAAGCAATACAAAATTATATTACCTGCAGGAGACAGTGATCCCATTGTATTGCCCTTTATTTTCTGAAAAATGTTCCTTACCTCTCTGACCTACATTGCAGAGTAAAGATATACACTCACAATTGTAGCAGACCTGGGAAAGAACCCCATGTAGCCCCTGCCATACCACATATGCAGTTGTACATTTCTAATGGGAGAGTGACTAGCATTCACATCAACCCTTAAAACTTTTGTAGAAGTTAAAAAATATATCCAGTTTCTTTACATTGCATGATGCAGCCCTAGCACAGGGACACATCAGAATCTTCATAAGCTTCTCCATAAAATTCCCGTTCTTTCCAAGGAAATGGTATAAGTGAAAGCAGGATAACAACTGAGGGGAAAAAGTATAAAAAGCATAGAAAGGTACACTATTCCTCAAATTAGTACAAACAGATTGTCAGTCAACCATCCATAATAAATCAAAGGTAATTATACAAACTGTTTGTGAAACTCCCGAGGTATTGAAGCTCATATAGCTACATTCCGAAGCTTGGCAGTGAAAAATTGAGAAGCCCAGGAAAAAAATGGAAGCTCAAGGAAGTAAAAGGCTACAAAATCCACCATCTATCAGCTAAACCTGTTTAAATTAAGACATTCAGAACATCACAAAAAGCTACTGTTAAATGGTGCAAATGTTAATGTTTGCCACATGTTGACTGTTAATACTCTTTGCACAAACCCTTCATGGTACAGGACCAGAAGACCACAGAGATTTAAATACAAATGAATAAAAGTCATAACACTAGTAAATGATGCGATGGGTCATCTAGATTTTTAGAGCTACTGCATGCAGGAAGTCCCAAAATGAAACACTTATGTTGTACTATATTTACTTATTTAAATTTGTTTACTGGTGTAGAACAAATGACTGATTACAAGCTCAGCCCGGGCTACATCATAATGTAACAAAACAGTGCTCAGTATACAAATAACAATGGTTTACATGCATGAGTAAGCACAGAAAATCTGACAAACAATATATACATAGAAGATCTAATAAACCAAATATGTGACACAGCACTCAAAATTCACCTACAGCAGAATGCCAATGGACTGAGTGAAAGGAGAGACCACAAACATATTCATGCCACTATAATCCCGTGACCAGTTCATACATCTCCTAGCAACAACATTAAGAACAAGAGGCACCCAATCACGTATGACAATGCCAAGGGAGTATGTCCAAATGCAATAAAAGAAGCATAATGCATGGTGATACTTAAATTAAGGCATTTCATCAAACAGTGCGCCTGCAGTAATTTCCACTAACCATCTTCCTCATTTTAAAAAGAAAGTCTGCAAGTAAAAAGTTATCATAGTGATTGTAGTCATTATAAAAGTGTTCCCTAAACATAGCTAGGCAGTGGAGGAACCTGCCTTAAAGAGCTTAGGGTTAGGGTCCACATACGCAATAGCTTTGCTGCCCAACTGATACACCCTCTTTTCCCCATGGATGAAAACCTATATCTTCTCCAGTAAAATTTAAGTCTCTCTCCATTTAAAAAAAGTTACTAACTCTTCTGGAATGGAAAAAAAAACGGTGTCAGCCATGCTGGAATGTAACATTTAGTCTGACAGACAGAGAACATTGCAGGTGAAAGGAAATAACGATGCTTATATTAAACCAATAACTGCAGGTGCACATGAATTTGGTTAAATGATTGAAACCAATCATTTATAAGGCCAGTTATTATTAAAGTCAATAAATTACAGTAGGAGTAATCAATAATTGAGAGTGACCAGCTGTGTGTAAAGGACAGAACTTGAAAGGAAACCAGTCAGGCACATACAATACCATAATCTCATGAAAATAAAAGCATCCATTTTAAATCATAAAATTCATCATAACCAGCAGCTCATGCACCCCATCCTGCCTGTCCAGCTTGGCTACCTTAATACTATCATTTTGGTGCTGCAGTACTGCTCTGTCCAATGACCATGACATGTTGTAACTGTCTCTACTGTGTCCCTGCCACAGCCAACCATCAAATACATGACTCAGTCCTAAGGTGCTTCAACTCAAGACCTTATCTATCCAAGTCTGTGACCTTTATGGCAAATAAATTAATATCCAATTATCCATATTTCCAATATTCACTCCCAAGTTGACATCCAGAAATAAAGAATGGGTGAAACAACCAAAAAATGCCATACCCCTTACATATCAAGGAGTCAGAACTGCATCATTTCATTTCCTGGAATTCCTTCGACATGTGCATATTACGTTGCCCTGATCCTAAAGGAATGAGACATCAGTCACTTGTATGAAACTTTCTTCAAACCTGCCCTAAACTGATAAGCAGCTAATATACAGCCATCCTCAGGACATATGAATTGTGCACCCTGGGTGAGCTGCATGTGTATAAAGGTTATCATCACAAATGGGTACAACCACCACGGATAGAAAGAACTGCAACTCTATGATGGATTCTTGCTTTTGCTCATGGTTCTACTGCTTGGGCAGCCTTTTGCAAACCACTTCACCTACAAATAGTCCCCTGCCCCCAAGCAAAGTTCCTTTTGATTTTTAAATGCCTGAACCAATGAATACAAACTGCAGCTATTTTGATTCTGTTATACTACTCTCTCAGTACTTTATGTAGTACTCAAATTTCCACTCTGGTACAACTATATTCAAGCCACGTTGCATCTGTGCTATACACTTCCCTTTTGATACTATGAGTCTGCTAAATATGTGACCATCTCCTAATACTGCTCCTATGTACAGTTTCAGGAAGTACATGTATAGAACTGAGCTATCATATTCCATTATCTGGAGTTAATACTGCAAAGTTTGGCATACTGAAACTATGGCTCCGGCCTTTATTATATCAGGCCTCAGTCTTCACAGATGTAAGTTCCTATATTACACTACTTTATAATTATCTGTTGACTTCAATTCTTCATCTTGTATTTCTTTTTACCCACTCATCTATTCTTAGTTATTTTAGTTATGACTAACTTTCAGTTCATCATCTAAATCAAGCTCATCCAAACAAATCCAATTCCCAATCTCCTGCTTTGAGAAATAACTCTCATATATTACCACCACCCCCAAACAACCTGAAGCACCTTTGCTCAGCAAGCTCCTGCCTGGTGCCCTGCAGAGTTCTACAGCAGCAGATAGACAAAAGAGAGACTTTGGAGTGATTAAGTATAATTTTTCTGCATTTTCTTGCTGCCTTAAGCTAATTCCACCTAAAACGCCGATTTTCTAGAGTTTCTGTGATTTAAAAAGCTTGTTTCAGCTACATATTGTACGTATTTTACTGCCTGCACTTTAACAAAGTCGTTTTTGTGTTTAAATTACCTGCTTAACTGTTGCAGGCTACATACTCAAGTGTGATAGCCATTTCTGTGCATTTAAAGTGTTTTTTTTATTGTATCCGCTTTATTTTCTGAAAGAAAAAAATATATATATACTTGTTTTCCCACCTTTCTAAGCTAGTATAGTCCAGTTTTCAGGTTAGTGCTGAATTCAGGGCTGTGTTACAAGTTTCTGTGTTTGCTCATACCTTATTTAGATAGAAGGAAGTTTCTCTGTTCATTGTGAGAGAGGGAGCTTTGAGCAGCCTATATGTCCCTGGAGGAGTGGTTTCAGCCCAGAAATTAGTAGTTTATTGGCCATTTTGGGCTAATATCTATCTCTTTCATTTCCCTGCTATAAAACCCGCATTTATGTGGTTTTGCGTGCCATTTAGCTAGGGTATAACTATTCCCGGCTCCACAAAGTCTACTCTTCAATTTTTCCCTTGGAACTAGACAAACTTTCAACTTAAGCACTCAAACCATTCACTTCTCATCCCGGCACTTGCTCAAAACTCATAGCAAGCACTAATAAACCTTAGCACTAGACCCCCCTATACTGTAGAGAAGGACAAGGCTCTCTATTTGACCTTACCAGCCAATCAGTAAAACAGTTCACTGTACCTATCCAGTCATGTCCAAAGGGCAGTTTCAGGTGTACTCTCTGGTCCAACTGGGGAATCTGGGCATTTTGAGGCAATGCTACAATTGCCTCATGTACACAGACAACCCTCTCCTCCTTCCATCAAACACTAATACATGTGAGAGATGCAATTATACAGCCAAATTGGAGGCTAAGCTCTCTCAACCCAAGACTGGACCAGGCAGTCAAGAGGAGAAGAGAATTACTTGCATCACACCACCAGTCTCACATAGACCCATGAAACCAGCACCGGCAAAAAACACACATAAATACACGGAAACATACTCGGAGGCTCTAAATAAAAATCTGCAAAAGCAACAGACACCTCCGAAGCAGACATCCAAGCAACCTCCACCCCCCAACACAAACCATGAAACACATACTTCACAAAACCAGTGTGCCACGCAATCACAGCCCTTAAGGCAAAATAACATACCCTGCACACTAATAATAGGTGACTCTATAGTCAGGCACAGTGGCGTCTCACTCACTAGGCTGAACAAGGAGAAGGTTACTGTTAGCTGCCTGTCGGGTGTCAGGATCCACCACATAACACAATTACTCAGGTCACTCCAGAACAAGCACAAATATGACTGTCATTATCCATGTTGGTGTGAATGACCTGAGCCGTACCTCCCTGGACTACATGAAAAGAGACATGGAGGAGCTCTCTGATCACATAGTCCAGGCTGGTATGACCCTGACCCTGAGTAGCATCCTGCCCTCACCAAGAATGATACCATGGTATAGAGAAAAATGTATCAATTTCAACAATTTGCTAAGATTCTGGTGTCATTCAAAGCGAATCCAGTGTCTGTCAGCCTGGGATGACATGCTCGACAAGCCACACTGCTTCGCTAGAGATGGTTTGCACCTGTCACCCTTAGGCTTTTGAATACTGGCCAAGGCACTTGTCACCCCCATAGTGCCTTTTTTTAGGCAAGGCTCAAAAGACAAACCCACCACTGTAAATAGCACAAGTAACAAAAAACTGAGGGTAATGCTACTCAATGCCAGAAGTGTAAACCTCAAAATGCATGCATTCGAGGCACTCCTCAGTATGGAGAAAATCGATATATGTGCAGTAACCGAAACCTGGTTTAAGACTCCAGAGAGCACCCCAGCACTACCAGGCTACAACTCATACCATACATTTCAGCCACAAAACCCGGACCGAAATACAAAAGGCGGGGGAGTATCCATATTCATCAAGGATACCCACACCCCCAGGTTAGTGGCACAGCATGATGCTTCAGAGATCATCCATGTGCAACTAACAACTGGCAAAACTGCTATTCAAGTTATAGCTTGCTACAGATCACCCACCATGTCCCAGGACCCCCACTCCACATTCCTAGAAACACTGGGAAACATAAAGGTCCTACCAAACACCCTGATATTGGGTGATATCAATTACCCAAACATTAACTGGGAGAACTACTCAAGTACAAACTCCCTTGCCCAACATTTCCTAGAATTTATAAACTCAAACACCCTGAATCATCTGGTCAACACCCCCACCAGAGGTGACAACATATTGGACCAGGTCATCACCAACATGGGCGACCGGTGTTCCACACCGGAGGTCAGCCCCTCGCTGGTTAGATCTGACCATAAACTAATCACTCTGGATATCCACATTCTGCCACCACCCCCGCTCAAAGAAACTACCGTGAAAAACTTTCCAAAAGCAAACTTCACGTTACTTAAGACCGAGGTGGGAAGTTTCAAAGCCCCCATGCTAAAGGATAATGCTGTCCAAGCTGCAAAATCCTTTACTAATGCACTCTACGGGCACCTAGAAGAATGCATAGATTGTGTTATCTCAAACAAAACCAAGACTCACTCCTCCAAGAAAAGGAAACCAGTCTGGTGGGCCCCTGCCATAAACAAGCTATACAATAGAAGTAGGAAACTAGTACAGAAAAGAGTAAAATCCCAAGAAGTGAAGACATCCGTGATCAATATCAGCAAGAAACTACATTCCCTCATAAAATAATCCAAGGCTAGCTTCAAAAGAAAAATTGCTATGAACTCCAAAGATAACCACAAGGCATTCTTTAGCTATGTCAAGAATCTAAGTGGCAATTCTCAGATCTGCTCGGAGTTAGTGCAGAATGGCACAAAATACACTGAACCGACCGATATAGCCAACATCCAGGCAGACAGGTTCAGTGCAAACCTCACCCCCTCTCACCCCCAAAAGGGCCCATACCTATACCAGAAGAATGTAGTGCCCCTGAAATCACAGACACTCAGGTTAAAACAGCCCTCTCCAAAGCCAAAAACACAGCATCAATGGGACCGGATGGTGTCCCAGACTGCGCCCTACACGAGCTCAAAGATGAACTAACCCCTCACCTAAACACACTGTTTAAACTTAGCCTCTCCAAAGGCTACATGCCCAAAGAGTGGCGCACAGCAACGGTTATTCCGCTCCACAAATGTGGAGCCACAACAAACCCCAGGAACTATCGCCCTATAAGCTTGACTAGCTTGGTCTGCAAAGCTATGGAGCACATCATCATGGATCTCATTAACAGAGACATTGGGAACCTCCAAACACTGGACCCTACCCAGTACGGCTTTGTTAAGGGCAGATCATGCCTCCTAAACCTGGTGGACTTCTTTGAGATAGTTACCAAGACTACAGACGAGGGAAAGGTGGTCCACACAGCCTACCTAGACCTCTCAAAGGCCTTCAACACCATTCCCCACTCAGGTATCATAGATAAGCTCACCAGCCTGAACATAAACCCCTATGTCACAAGATGGGTTGCCAACTGGCTCATGGACAGAACCCACATGGTAAGAGTTGCGGGAGCTAGGTCTGACTCTAAACCAGTTACAAGTGGCATTCCCCAGGGCTCAGTCCTAGGACCCCTCCTGTTCGGCATATACTTCTCAGAGGTACAGTCAAGCTCAGGAGGACTATGGCTGACCAAGTTCGCAGACGACTGGAAACTAGGGGCTATAATTGACTCTCCGGCTGACACAGACATCCTCCAAAAGGGTCTCACTGAGACAGATACCTGGTGTCAAAACCATGGCCTCAAGCTAAATGCCAAAAAGCGCATAGTCATCCCCTTTGGAAAAAACAAAGTACCCACAAACTACCACATAGGTGGTAGCCCCCTAAATACAGAAGACGTAATAAGGGATCTGGAGACCCAAGTAGATAGTAACCTCTCCTTTGATAATCACATTGCCAAAGTGGTTAGAAAATCCTTCTATGTGGCCCACCTAATCACAAAAGGGTTTGCATCCAGATCAAAAGAGGTCATTGGGCCCCTCTGTGCATCACTCATCAGACCCATCATAGAGTACAATGCCCCATTTGGGATGTACCTTACAAGACACCTGCAACAACTGGAAAGACCTCAGAAGTACCTCACCAAGAGGATCACTGGCCTCAAGCAGATGCCCTTATGCAGCTCGACTGAAGAAACTCCAACTGTGCTCGGTTGCATACAGCCTACTCAGAGGTGATCTCTGCCTGACATACAAGGCCATGTCCAACCCAGAATTGATGGACATGCTCCACCTAAAGAAAACCATATCCTCTCGAGCCACATGCTCCAGGGATCTAAACCTCACCACAACAATAAATTGGACGTGCTAGAGGGAAAGATTCCTGTCCCAGAGACTTCCCATGCTCTGGAACAGGATTCCAATCTACATTAGGCAGAGCTCCTTGCTAACCTTCTTCAAGAGAAACCTTGACGACTAGATGGGCAGAAAGTTTACCCCAGGGATCACTTCAATGGCTCTGATGGACAGAGGCACAGGGAACTAATATAAGGGGGCGGTGAAAGCCAACACATTCCAGCTAGGCTTATAAATGCCTTCAGGCAGATAGCCTAGTACCTACCTATGAACCTATAAATAAGAAGAACTTGACCAAATGGACCTTGACTAAGATCTGGGAGCTGAATTCGGAGCTAGAAAGTAATGCACTGTTCCAATAGTAGCTTTATGATGGAGTCTAGGCAAAAAGTAGTAGCAATCCAAGCCTGGAGAAAGTGCAAGGTACTTTTTTGTTCATCTCCATCCTGTAAGCCTGTGATCCTGTCACACATGTTGTGAATTTCCTGGTTGTCAGTCCTCTCATTTTTCATTTCACACAAAAAGGAATGAAATGCTGGGCACTGCCTCAACTAGGCACAAGCAAAGAAGAAAATGCCTCCAAGCTAAATGTGCAGTCCTTGAGCTGTCTTCCACTGTATTTTTAAAATTCTTGAATCGGTATTCTCAGGTTTACTTGAAAACTGTTAATGGACAGCATGAGTTGCGTTGCCTTCCAAAACTGTAGGGAGTTTTGGAAGATGTTCACTAGGTACAATCTGCTATGATGAGGTTTGGTCGCAAGATTCGGGCACTGTGAGGAGTGGTAACTAGATTCTGGCACCCTTAATGAGGTGCAGTCAATTTGGGGAGGAGCTCAGTAGTTTCATAGACAGACGTTGGCCTTTGGCTGTAATTTCCTGACTGGCATGTAGTTCCCATAACTAAATACTGCAGTGCTTGTGATATCTCATGAAACTACTTTAAAAATGTTGAACACAGTTCTGAACTTTTTGCTGAGCAGTTCACATGTTCTGGGGCCAGTAATAAGCTTATTTTTTCCCTCTTTCCACATTTGTTTTCACCAGGCTGCAATGTGAGGGGGGAGTTGTAACAATCTGAAATTGTCAGCACCAAGACAAATTATATTATGAAAAGGTGCTGTATTTCTTGTAGACTGTCCACATTTTCTAACTTGATGTATCGAAATACCAGTGCTGCAAGCAACTTACGCAATGCCTTCATGTTCATATGCTCATGTTTTCCAACATCACTAAGATGGAAACAACTGCATTCCTTTTTTGGTATTATTGCTACAAGTAATCCTTAGTTTATCTGTATTGTACAACCAGCATTTCTATTTTTCAGTACAATCAAAGAGATAAGCTATAATGTGACTAAAAACTAAATTTGATGACTGCCTTTCACTGATATTCTGTAAGCACTTTCAGTTTTAATATGCATACTCAAATGTGACCATCTGTGTAGCACACCTGATGCAGAACTCACTGCAATGTCCTTTTAATTCTTTCTATTCCTCCAGTATCTATACATTGTTTCTATGGCACTGAATTCTAAGATCATCCGTTTTTGCCTTCGAGGTCTCACACGTGTTTTCTACCTTCCCCTTGGACTACATCAATGACAGAATGTAAGGACTTGGACTACATGAATGACAGACTGTATCAGTGATCATCTGCATTACATCAGCTCATTCTACTGTTTATAGTGAGAACTTAGTATAGGCCCACCCCTTTACCTTCTAAACCTTGAATTATCACATTAACTTCTGTCTCTTCATGTTCTACTAAAAAAAGTTAAAAAAAAAAAAAACTACCTCTTCTTACTTCTTTTTGCTGCTTGTGCTTAGGAGTTCAACTGCATTTAGTTTGCCGTATTTATTACTGCTTGTTGGTAGCCTCATTAAACTGATGACAGTATTCTGCTGAATCGCTGCTTTATTTGTGCTGTCTGTTACTGTTGTGATTGTGAGCTACTGTTTTAAAGCAATTTACTCAACTAGGTTTCATTGCTATCTACTGCAATTCATTACTATTTAACTGCATTTTACTGCATTTCATTGCTGTTTAACTGTATTTTTTCATACTGCGAGTTCTATTCTTTTGACTACAAGTGATTAATCTGTGCTTCAGTGTCAGTTTTTTCTTACTGAGTTCTTAACCTTAAAATTGAGTAGCATAGTCTAGATACAGGTCTGCTGCATCCAGAGCTTCAGCTGCATGGTGTTTACCCCTTTTTGAGGTATTCCAGCTACGTTTACCCTTAGTATCACTTGTGTTATCATCTAGTAGTGCTACTCATAGACCTTCCTCCCTTTACCCTCTTAGCTTTCAGTTCCTGACAAATATGGATGGACAATTTCCTACATTTTCTTCTGCCAGTCTGGTCAATATGGGCATCCCGTGACAGTGTAACAACTGCCTCATGTACATGGACAACCCTCTACTACTACCACCTAGGAACACAATTTGTGAGGGATGCAAATACATCAAGCACCTAGTGTCATTGCTGTCTCCAGTACAAACCAGTACATCTGACAATGAGAAGACTGGCAACACAAACATCACACCTCAAACCCCACCCACACCTACACAACACACCCCCTCATATGCAGAGGTTCTCAACAAAAGCATATCCAAACAAAAGAGACCTCCGAGGCATAAACACATGCAAACTCCACTGCCCACCACACCACATACCACACATAGTCCACACACCTGTGTCTCACAGCCACTAAGGCCTAAACATAAACCCAACATATTAGTCATAGGAGACTCCATAGTGAGACACACAAATGTGTCTCTCACCAGGCTGGATAAGGAGAAAGTCATGGTTAGCTGTCTGTTGGGTGCCAGAATCTGTCATATCACCAATGCACTCAAGTCTCTCAATAGGTACTGTTATGACTCTGTCATAGTCCATGTTGGATTGAGTGACTTGAGACATACCTCCCTGGACTATATGAAGAGAGACATGATTGCGCTCGCTGAGTATGTGTCCCAGGCAGGTAGGTTCCTAGCCTTAAGCAGCATTGTACCATCACCCAGAATGATGCCTCAATACAAACAAAAAATTATTGACTTTAACAGCTGGCTTAGTTTCTGGTGTCATTCCAGGGTGATCCAGTACTTGACAGCCTAGGATGACATGATTGACGAGCCACGATGCTTTGCCAGAGATGGTCTGCATCTGTCTCCCTTGGGCTTCAGGATCCCGGCAAAAGCTCTTGCCTCCCCCATAGTGCCTTTTTTAGGCAATGCCATGAGGTCAAAACTACCAACAAGAAAATTTTGTCAAAACATAAATTAAAGGTCATGCTGCTAAACGCTAGGAGTCTAAACATGAAACTGCACTCACTGCAAGCATTTTTAACCCGGGAACAAGCTGACATTTGTGCAGTCACAGAAACCTGGTTCAAAGCTGCAGAGAGCCCCCCAGCCATACCAGGTTAATCATCCTGTCATTCATTCAGACCCCAAACTGTGGGCAGCAAAACAAAAGGAGGTGGAGTTACAATATATATAAAAGACATACACACCTTTAGGCTGGTCAAGACAGTGTGATGCACAGGAAATACTCCAGGTGTAGTTAACAACTGACAAGACCCCTATTCAAATCATACCTAGCTACAGGCCTCCAACTCTGACTCAAGATGTCCACTCCACCTGTCTGAACCTCTTTGAATCTATCAAAATTCAACCCTTTACCCTGATCCAGGACAACTTTAACTATCCAACCATAGACTGGAAGAAATACTCATGCCAAAACACAAATGCCCAGAGATTCCTTGAGTTCATTAGTGCAAATGCCTTGGACCAGTTGATTGACATCCCCATAAGAGGTGAAAATATCTTGGATTTGGTATTAACCAACATGAGTATCCACTGCAGCATCCCTACAGTCATCATCCCTGGTAAGATCTGACCATAAAGCAGTCATTTTTGAAGTATCTCACCCGACCCCCCCCCCCCCCAGCTAAGGTCAAACACAAAAACTTCTCCAAAGCTGATTACAACCTCCTGAGGGAAGACAGCCCCCTCCCCCTCCACAGGAACTGGCATATATGTCCAAACCTACACCAAAGTACTATATGAGTATTCATATAGTGGCATGGAATCAGGATTACCAGACAGGATGAATTAATCCTCCTCAAGGAAGAGTAAACCTGTCTGGTGAACATCTACAATAAATAAACTCTATAATAAAAGGAAAAAAATTTGTTGTCCAGGACCAAAAAGGAGCAGGTATCTAACTGGAAGCAATCTCTCCTTAGCCTGAACAAGCAAATAAGAACACTAGTGAAATCCTCCAAAGCAAACTTAGAGTCCAAACAGGCCACATCTACTAAAGACAATCATAAGGCTTTCTTCACATATGTCTGCAATCTCAAGGGAATCACCAAAATCTGCTCAGGACTGGTGGTCAAGGACACCACATACACAAACCCTGTAGATATAGCCAACCTGCTGGCAGACAGGTTCAGTGAAAATTTCATTCCTTTGTCCCCGCCATCAGTAAAACAGGACATCCCCTATACCTGCCCCCCTTCCCATTTCTTTAGGGAGCAAGTCATCACTGACCTCTCAAAGGCAAAACATACAGCCTCCATGGGACCTGATAACATCCCAGGCTGCATCCTACATGAACTCAGGCAGGAACTTGCAGCACCATAAGACACCCTATTCAACCAAAGCCTGAGTACTGTCTTCATCCCAGCCAAGTGGAGGACAGCTACTGTCATCCATTTTGCACAAAAGTGGGGTGTCCACCATTCCAGGAAAGTATAGACCCATCAGCCTAACTAGCCTTATCTGCAAGGCCTTGGAGCAGATTATCATGGACCTCATTAACAAGGACATTGGCAACCTCCAGACACTTGATCCCACACAGTTTGGTTTTTTCAAGGGGAGGTCATGTCTGTTAAATTTGGTCGACTTCTTTGAGACAGTCACCAAGGCCACAGACAAGGGAAAGATGATGCACACCACCTATGTTGACCTGGCCAAGGCCTTTGATAGCATTCCCCACTCAGGTATAATAGATAAACTCACTCAGCTAGGCATCAATCCATATGTTACCAGATGGGTAGCAAACTGGCTCAGTGATAGAACCCACCTAGTCAAAATAGAAGAAGCCACCTCAAGTAGAAGACCCGTAAGCGGTGTACCCCAGAGATCAGTCTTGGGGCTTCTGCTGTTTGGGATATACTTCTCAGACATACAGGCCATATCTAGTGGGCTATGGCTGACCAAGTTTGCAGATGACTGCAAGCTGGTTGCTGTCATCAATTCTCCTAGTGATGTGGACATCTTCCAAGAGGGTTTCACCCAAACAAATGACTGGTGCCAGAAACATGGCCTCAAACTGAATGCCAAAAAATGCATCATCATCCCTTTTGGGGAGAATGACGTCCTCACAAATTATCACATTGATTTTAAGGCACTAAGCATGCAATCAGTCGTGAGGGCCTTGGTCACCCAGGTTAATAGCAAACTGACTTTTGACCACCATATTTCCTCCATTGTATGGAAAGCTTTCTGCATGGCCCATCTCATTAGTAAAGGTATCTCATCCAGGGACAAGGAGGTCATAACATCCCTGTATTCTTTCCTTATTAGACTGATTATTGAGTACAATGCCCCTTTCAGCAGCTACCTCACAAAGTACATGCAGCAGCTGGAGAGACCACAGAGGTTCCTCACCCAGAGAATCCAGGGCCTCAAATATCTACCCTACACAGATAGGCTAAAAGCCATGTCCCTCTACACAGTCTCCTACAAACTTCTCAGAGGTGACCTCTGTTTGGCATACAAAGCAATCTCAGACCCCACCCTGATGGGACTGCTGCATATCCACAAGTCAAGTTACACTTGTGTAACCCGCACGTGTGACCTCATTCTGGTGGGACAGATTTGTGTCCCAGAGACTCCACCATTTTTTGTGGAATATACTTCCTCTACACATAAAGCAGAGTACCTCATTAAACCTTTTTAAGCTCAACCTGGATAACTGGATGGGGAACAGAAAATACACCCTTGGGATTCCACCTATGTCCCTGCTGGAAAGTGGCATAGGATGCTGACTTGTTGGAACATAGGCTAAATTCTTGGCTAGGCTTGTAAGGGCCTCAGGGCCAATAGCCTAGTAAGTTCCTATGATCTTATGATCCTATGAGCGTAATAGAATGTTCATTTGTGTTACATGGGGCTAAGTGATTTAAATCAGTTATGCAGATATGGTTAGGTAATATTACTGACACTGAAAGTTTTATGGCTCACATATTCCCACTTCTTATTCTTATTCTTCTTTCGGCATTTCCCGGTTAGAGGTCGCCACAGCGGATCATCTGTCTGCTCATGATTGGCAGTGGAGTTTTACGGTGTCAAGTTGCCAGCCCGGCACCCAACCTTCCGCAGAAGGCACACACACTCACACCTAGGGCCAATTTAGTGTTCAATCCACGTACTGCACAGGAAGAAATAGTTCAATTAAGAAAGCTGCTAAATCAATGCTTCCTTAACAAAATAATGTATTTCACAATAGGATGTATTCTATAATACTGACAGTTTCAGGTACTAACAGACAATATAACTTTAGAAATTAGAATTTCATGACTTCTGTCATCTGCAAAAAAGTGAGAATACACAACTATCAAGTAATGCAGCCATGTTTGTATAGGATTTGAGAATTATTAAACAGACTTAAACAATCTAGAAATCTCTGTATATATTGGGTAGTGTTTCTTTTGACTGTATCACATTTTGCTGAATCACAAAAGCATGAACAAAATTGACTAAAACTCATTTGAATGACTCATGATTGAAAATTATAAAGTAAAGGTAAATAAGCAGGGATTCCTTGTGCATGTTTTTTCTATTTTTTCTGACTGTGGAATTAGCATATTTAAGTAAGGGGTGGGTAGGACCATGGGGTTTGCAGGGGAGCTAGCCTCTCTGCAAAAACATTTTTAAAGTGTGTTTGCTGTAATGAAGCTTTTTTATGAAATGTGTTTGTGCATTAGCAGTAACTGAGTGTTTTTTTTTTCTGTTTTGAAATTAGTTAAGTAAGGGGGTGGGGGTGCAGGGGGGGTTGCATCCCCTGTAAAAACTATTTTTAATCTATGTTTGACATAAAGTTTTCAAACTAATGTGAGTCAGATTTTTTAGTTGGGTTTGTTCAGTGGTTTGTGATTCAGTCAAAATGATTAAATCCATATATATACTGATTACTTATGGTAGGTATGATATGTGTCAAAGTTACTGCAAATACATTTCTAATATTGTCAGTGACTGATCATTCTGTATGGACTGTACTATACTAAAATGCTGCTGTATGGGTACAAACCACAATAGAACTATAGATTACTGCAAATGTGGGCAAACCCTGTAGTAATTGTTGTATATCTTGCCCTAATATCATTGCAGAAAGATTTCCTTGGACCAGCCCAATCTGCTCTGGATGCAATGGAATAGCATGGAATAGATATTTCTTTTTATACAGAGCAGAGTGTCATCATATTTAAGGGGAAGTGGGAGAACACAGCACTCAAGTGAGTTTAGCATTCTGGACTGAGATCTGAATTAACTCCTCTGTTAAGCAACCACTTACACATTATGTGTTAAAAGGTTGAGGCTTGCCTGTTTATTTAAGCTAGAGAGACACACCTAAGTTAAGAAGGGAGACACAGGTTGCAACACGTACAATGTTACCTGATTCCAGAGTGACATATGTAAAGCATGCAATGAAGAGGCGGGTCATGTGATATGGAAGGAACAAGTCTTATATAATGATATAGATTGGAGATTTATAATTGTGGCTGATATAGCTGTCAGGCATAGTGATCAGTCATTTCTGAGTTTTTTGTTTCATCCAGATTTTTATAGGAGGGAACAATTTATTATCAGAGAGATTTAAACCTGGAGATTATTATTATTTTTTGTGGTGATCCATTCTCCAACAGATATAGGTTGTGTTCTATGAGAAACAGGTAGGTAAATGGAGTTCCCATGGAATTTTATTGGATGGTTATAGACTGTTCTACATGCAGGTAGATTATTCAAAATGTTCCATTAATGCATGAATGTGCTTCTACCTTGATTTTTTTAAAAAGTCATTTTATCATTTTTAACTTATTTTATTTTTGGATTCCCTTTCAGTGGAACTGACTCTGTCCTCCAACCAAAAAAAGTATTTGCCCTGTTGTCAGGCTTAGGCCCTCAGATTGCTGCAATATGGTAGAGATAAATTTGATTTATACTGGATATGAAAGCAATTAATCTCATTCCCTCTTGGTTCAGGAGATTATTATTCAAAATGAAACATCTGGCATCTTTCCAGTGGTAATCTAGGATATGGTAAATCAGTTATAAGAGTCAAACCAATGGAATGGGGGGTGGGGGTAATATGCTATGCAAAAGGAAGGTAGAAAGGAAAATTTTGTTCTCAGTTGCAGGAACTTCTTAAGGCAGATATATTGTGTATTTTTTTTCACACAGGTGTATTTGTATAAATTCCAGACTACAGCAAGGAGAGGATGAGAAAACTTTGGATAGGATGTCCTGAGTCTGGTCTATAAATCATGTCGATAACCCTTTTGCAGCTACATTTTAATGCAATTTCTTACAAAGGTTATGAAGTGTCTAATTCACTTTGATCAAACTGGAGTCATTAAATATTGTAGGATTTATGGTTCACTTTTCAAAGATACTACTTTTGCTTCAAAACTTTAGGAAGTAAAGGACACACATTTTGATTTTTTTAGCAAAATATTTTATTCTTTTTTCAAGAAAAAACATGACTTGAACAAAGCTTATGTAGAATTATTGAATTATAGAAAAAAGTAAATGTAGACATATAAAACCAAAAGCAAAATAGTGTCCTTTTATCCCACAGTACTCAAAGGATTCGGTGAGAATTCAAGGCTCTACCTCAAAGCCCCAAAGTTCAAACACTAATGAAAGTTCAACAAATAATCATAAATTTTAAAGCCTGTTTTGTTAGTACCTTTTCGCTCTTAATGACTTTAAGAGCAGCTGTTTAAAAGCTGCCATGATCTTTGACCAAAGTGATTATATCAGTCTCTTAACCTTATTTTTAACTCCACCTTGTACCAAATTCTCACTCTAGTTTATGTTAAACTTTTACCCTCACACTCCTGCAAGTTGCTAAGCAAACCAGATTTCCATTTACAATATATTCCTTCTACCTTGACAGAAACTTAGAATATCCAAATCTTAGGTGAAGGGAAACCCTCAGGACTTATATAAAAAAAAAGCAGCTGAGGTCTGAGAAAACTCAGACCCATTAAAAAAAAAATAAAAAAAAAAAATTGGTTGCACATTTCAATGAAATCCTCCCACATTTCTATTGCTGCTCAGCAAAAAAAAAATAGTCTGGCCCCATTTCTGAAAAATGAATTTGTTTCACATCTGGACCATTTTTTTCAGAATCAGCCTGAAGACAAATACTTTAATAGACAGATATTGTGTAGACAGTTTCATCCAATTTAAGTACATAATATGTATAATAACATAACAGTTGTACAACGTACAAAAGCACACCAATTGTGCGATAGAAAAAATGCAATATAACAAAGAAAACACAATCCCTTCCATTCAAATTTGAAGGTAAGTAAGGTCACAGTACATACAATGAGAGCACTATATGCACACCGTAGTCCAGATACAATGTGTAAAACATTTTGGATGACAAGAGATAAGAAAGAGGAAATGTGAAGGGAAGATGAATGAGATGAGGGTTATTAAATGATAAAATTATAGGAGAGATGAGAGAAGAGAAGGAGGAGTGTAGAGAATGGAGAATCTTGGAAGTACTGAATTTTATTTTTGGATAAATTAGTTCAAGTATAGTGGTCTGACTATGGATTTAAAAATAATAGAAATGTCTTATGACTAGCTGACTGTGTCCTTCAGGTAGCTTTTACATTGAGATTATTTGATTTTTTTTTTTAATTCTGGCAGAACATTTGAAAGGATTTGAATGGATTTCGTATGAACTAGGAGGGACTCCTAGACTTCCGTACTAAGGATTAATAAGTGTTATATGCTTCTCATATCAGTTTGAGGTGGTAAAGGGTTTGGAGTATAAGGTGACAAAAATATAAAACTTATAAACATTGAAGTCAGCATACACTTGTGATGTAGCGTAGAGGTACACCACTGCAAGAGGAAAAACAATGTGAGCTGAGAGAAGAAACACTTGTCTTGGACTATATCAGGCAGTATTATCCCACTGCCAGACATTATTTATTTGTTTATTTTCATTTCATAACCATATGGTTGAGCTGGTACAAGACCTTTTTTGGTTACTATTAAGACCAAATCACAAAACAAGTGCCTTAAACTGGAGTAGAATTGTAATAGTGAGAGTATCCTTTTTTCTTTTTTTTTTTTTTTTTTCTTCCCCAGGATTTGTGCTTCAGTGCTTTCACAGTTGTTGATATTCCAGTTTTGCTCCTACAGTTTTATATTCTGCATATCATTTACTGGCCTAAAGTTGCATTTCAGTGCCATTCTGTTTCCCTGTTCTTTGTGTCTGCAGCATCCCCCAGTCAGAAATTAAGCTAAAGTTTCTGAAATTCTAACCTGCCTGGGGTCATTAACCTGTTGCCCAGAGAAGTTGCTGGCTCCAGATAAGCCTTTCTGTTCCCCTGATTTTTTTGTCTGTGCCACTCCGCCCCACTGAAGCATTAAGCTAAAGTTTCTTAAGGAGCTCCACTGCCTCTCTAGCTAGCCTGCTTCTTTCTTCATTTGTTTCTCAACTCTCCAGTCCTTTTCCTGCTGTGGTTTTATAAGGTTGTGTCTCTGGCCTCTGCCCCTTATGGGGTTTTATAAGGTTGTGTCTCTGGCCTCTGCCCCTTATGGTAATCTGATTTCCAAAGTCCCTCCTCCTCTCTTTCATTGCTATTGGCTGTAATATAAGCTATTTATATACTCTTCCCATCCATTGTTTTCCATGCCTTCATGATACTGAGTGCCCCCCCCCCCCATCAAACCAGTATTGCTTTTGAGTAAACTTCTTTTACTGCATATTGCCTTCTGCTCATTTTTCTAGAGCTCAGCAATGCTTGGCATTCTAGCCTGTGTTCCAGAAGTGATTTACTTGCATCTATTGCTATCCAGGCAACGCTAAGTACTTTTGTTTGCTAAATCACACTCGCTTAAGTTATTTTGAGTGATCACTACTGTTTCCTGTTTTTATTTATGCATTTAACTGTATTTTTGTAATAAAAATGCTCTTCCTCTCACTGTTAATGCTGTAAGAATGTCCTGAAATTGCCTTCAGTAAAGAATTTCCAGGTAGCTGATTAAGTGGTTTGTGGTAGAATTGCACTTGTAGTTCTCTTCTACTGTATTTTTTCATTAGGAGGACTGGTTCATTCATTTTGTGGTAGGAGGTGTTTGCATGGTTTATCTCAGTTGGGAAACACACAAAAGGACACACAGTGTAGTCATTTTGTTGGCCAGAGGACTTATTAGTTTTCTGTTTCTTTTGTCATTTATGAATTTAACACATTTGTGCAGAGCTGCTCACCGTGCAGTGCTGGTTAACAACACTCTGTACAGTATCAAACATCTGGAAAATAATTTTCCCTATAGAATGGCCCATAAAACTGTACCCTGTAAAGGCATTCAGTGGCAATACCTATATATTTAGCAGAATTTAGTATTGTTTAAACATGAAAATTTGTAAAATTTAGTACTGTTTAGCATAAGCTGCCCAATCTGCACCTACAAAGAACTCTTAATGGCCTTCTAACCCCAATATACACCCCCTTGTAGCTCACCAGTCAAAGGACTGATTAGCATGGATATGCAATTTCCTAACTTCTTTGCAGCCAGCTTGGTGGATATGGGTAGCTTAAGACACTGTAGCAATTGTCTCATGTTACCGACAGCCACTTAATGCCTTAAAAAAACAAACAGTGCAAGAGGTGTACTTTTACAATGTCACTGGAGGCTAAATTCTCACATACAGTCACACATCAGGTTGTTGAAACCCCACACACAACACCCACTACACACAACACACATACATAGACTAACATATGCTGAGGTAATTAAAGCAATCTTCCTAAACAAGAAATATTGCCTAGATCATCTGTTAGCAAAGGTATCCCTCAGCGAGCCTAAAGGCACCGAGAAAAAACAACACCTATCACCAAACATGCAGTCACACTCAGTAGTGACCCAAACAATAAGCCCCTAAAGCAACAAAACACATTTCCTAGGACACTGATCATAGGGAAGCCATTATAAGATGTACTGATGCCGCTCTAACCAGGCTGAACAAAGATAACCATTAAGTGTTTATCTGGAGCCAGGATCCACCAGATGCACTCAAGTCATAATGCCACAGGTATCAGTATGATTCCATCATAGTCCATGTATGTGTAGATAACCAGAGATATACCTCCCTGTAGTATATGAAAAGAGACATTATGTAGCCCTCAGACTATGTGTCTCAGGCTGTTATGAACCTAGCATCGAGCAGTATATTACCATCACAGAGGATGATGCCACAGTATGAGCAAAAGATGACTGATTTTAACAATTGGCGGTCTTTCTCCTGTCATTCTAAGGGAATCCAATGTTTGTCAGCTTGGGAGGACATGGTTAACAGACCACGTTGCTTTGCCAATGATAGTCTACATCTGTCCAGTCTAGGCTTTCAAATACTGGCTAAAGCTTTATCCACTTCCATAGTGCATTTTTTTAGGCAATGCCAAATTGAAAAACCTACCAACATAGCAAAATCAACTCAACTGAACCTGAAGGTGTTACTGCTCAATGCCAGGAGCCTAAATAAAAAAAATACACTCCCTCCAAGCCCTCCTCACACTCAAGAATATGGACATCTGGACTTCATAAATACAAACACCCCTGACCAAAGTGTGAATACACCTAATAGAGGCTCCAATATATACAGGACCTTGTATTCACAAATATAGGAGAATGCTGCACCCCCCATGTCTCATCATCTCTAGTAAAATCTGACCAAAAGCTTTCTCCTTCAAAATCAAGAACAACTCCGTAACCCCAGTAAAACCAGTAACAGTTAGAAACTATTCCAAGGCAAACTTCCATTTATTAGGTGATGGTTTGTCAAAATTCTATGCCCCTCCAAACCCTGAGAACACACCAGCCTATGCTGAATTGCTGTCTGAAACTCAACCATGTGACGAGGCTGCTGTACCTACCAGAAGTAAGACAAGAACTAACTCTAGAAACAAACCATCCTGGTGACATCCCAAATTAAACAGGGTATACAACAAAAGGAAAAAATGATGGCAAAAATCAGGAAGGGTAATTCCCTTAAAGATAAAAACTCTCTCATTAAAGTAACTAGGCAACTAAGATGGCTAATCAGGTCAAACAAAGACAACTTTGAGGTTAAGATAGCCTATCAGGTGAAAGATAACCAAAAGGGCTTCTTCAGTCATGTCAAACATCAGGGGCAGCACACAGCAATGTCATGGACTGGTGATTAATGGTAGCACATCCACAGATCCTGGTGATGTAGTGAACCTGTTAGTGAACAAATTAATTTCCAACTTTACCCACCTCACTCCCAACCACTTACCAAGAAGCAAGTTCAAACATAACCCCTACAACTATAAGAAGGGAGCATGTACTGGCTTTGTTCACTAAAGCCAAGAACACAGCTTCAGTGGGCCCTGATAAATTACTGGGTTGCCTTCTGAACAGTCTAAAATACAATTTATCTGAACCCTTGAAGTTGCTATTTAACTATAGTCGTAAAACAGGCTTTGTACTATGAGAATGGAGGACTGTGACAGTCATCCCCTTCATAAGGGAGAACCTTCAATGGATCCTAGAAACTACAGACTGATTAGTCTTATTTACAGAGCTATGCAAAGAATTATCATAGAAATTATCAACAAAGTCATAGGAGACTTCCTGACACTGGATCCATCCCAGTTTACTTTGTCAAAAGAAGGTCATGCTCACTGAACCTGTCTGACTTCTTTGAAAAGGTCACTAAGACAATAGATGATGGGAAAGGGGTACATACTACGTAGCTAGATCTGGGTAAAGCATTTGATACAATACCCCACTCAGGCATTGTCAACAAAATTTCAGAACTAGGCATAAACCCCTTTATAACATGCTGGATAGCTAGCTGGCTCATGGATAGGACCTGAAAGGTTAGGATCAGTGAGGACACCCCCACAAAGAAGCCAATCTCCAGTGAATTCCCACAGGGCTCGGTGGTGGGACTGCTCATCTTTAGTATCTACTTCTCTGAGGGCAAAGCCAATGTCAAAGGCCTCTGGCTGACCAAGTTTGCAGATGATTGCAAACTGGGAGGAGTCAATGAATCCCTCCCCAAGATGAGAACAGTCTTCACAAAGGTCTGACACAGACAAATGTTTAGTGCAAAAAGTCATGACTTGAAACTCAGTTCCAAGAAATGCATTCTACCTTTTGGGAAGTCAGCTACCTGGGTAACTACATCATCAATACAATACCCCTGAAAGTTAATTCACTAGTCAGTGATCTGGGAACTCATATAGATAGTAACCTAGCCTTTAACTGACATGTGTTCTGGGTAGTAAGAAAACCCTTCTATGTTGCTTCAACTTATATGTAAGGGCATAGCATCTAGGTCCTGAGAGGTTATCATAACAGTGTACTCGCCCCTCATCACACCCATCATAGAGTATAAAGCCCCTTTCAGTATGTACCTGACCACACACATGCAGCAACTGGAATGTCCACAAAGGTTTCTTACATAAAGAATACAGGGTATAAACAGAGTGTCCTATGCTAATCACATCAAAGCCCTGTCTGTTTATTCAGTATCATACAGACTTCTGAGACATGATCTTTCCCTGGTGTACAAAACATTCCTGAACCATGCTTCAATTAACCTTTTGCACATCCACAAAACAAACAGCATCAGAACTACTAAACTGAAAGATTCAAATTTTGCTTGACACAAAAGCAGGACATATTGGAGAGAGAGACTGATGTGTTTCTCAGAGAATTCCCATCCTCTGTAACAGGCCCCCATACATGTTGATGTGTTTCTCAGAGAATTCCCATCCTCTGTAACAGACCCCCATACATGTTGATGTGTTTCTCAGAGAATTCCCATCCTCTGTAACAGACCCCCATACATGTCGATGTGTTTCTCAGAGAATTCCCATCCTTTGTAACAGGCCCCCATACATGTTGATGTGTTTCTCAGAGAATTCCCATCCTCTGTAACAGACCCCCATACATGTCGATGTGTTTCTCAGAGAATTCCCATCCTTTGTAACAGGCCCCCATACATGTCGATGTGTTTCTCAGAGAATTCCCATCCTCTGTAACAGGCCTCCATACATGTTGATGTGTTTCTCAGAGAATTCCCATCCTCTGTAACAGACCCCTATACATGTTGATGTGTTTCTCAGAGAATTCCCATCCTCTGTAACAGACCCCATACATGTTGATGTGTTTCTCAGAGAATTCCCATCCTCTGTAACAGGCCCCCATACATGTTGATGTGTTTCTTAGAGAATTCCCATCCTCTGTAACAGGCCCCCATACATGTTGATGTGTTTCTCAGAGAATTCCTATACTCTGTAACAGGCCCCCATACATGTTGATGTGTTTCTCAGAGAATTCCCATCCTCTGTAACAGGCCCCCATACATGCTGATGTGTTTCTCGGAGAATTCCCATCCTCTGTAACAGGCCCCCATACATGTTGATGTGTTTCTCAGAGAATTCCCATCCTCTGTAACAGGCCCCCATACATGTTGATGTGTTTCTCAGAGAATTCCCATCCTCTGTAACAGGCCCCCATACATGTTGATGTGTTTCTCAGAGAATTCCCATCCTCTGTAACAGGCCCCCATACATGTTGATGTTTTCTCAGAGAATTCCCATCCTCTGTAATAGGCCCCCATACATGTTGATGTGTTTCTCAGAGAATTCCCATCCTCTGTAACAGGCCCCCATACATGTTGATGTGTTTCTCAGAGAATTCCCATCCTCTGTAACAGGCCCCCATACATGTTGATGTGTTTCTCAGAGAATTCCCATCCTCTGTAACAGGCCCCCATACATGTGAAGTAGAGTTCTTCCCTGTCCCTATTAAAGTGTAACTTGGACAAATGGATAGGTAAATAAAATTTCACCCCTGGTCTGGCACCTATGTCTGTGAAGGAAAGAGGTACTCAGTAAATCACTTTGTATATAAATCAAATTTTTGTGTCATATTTGGGTTGCACAGCTGATCTTATAAGGGCCATAGTGGTTGCTATCCGAGTATATGCCTATGAACAACATTTACAAATGAAATGCATCTGAAATAATACATTTACAAAATAACCCCAAGTAGTTTTCTTTCTCCTGTTCTAAGTTAGGGGGAACCAGATGTCATTTATTTTACCAGTTTCCTTATGCTACAAGAAACTTCACTCCTTGGAAGCCTTCCTCTCCCTGAAGAGTGTAGACATATGTGTAGTAACAGAGACATGGTTTAAAATGCAAGTTTATAATGCCTTTCACACCTTTAGACCAGCTACTGCATAGAAGGAAACTAAAGCTGGAGGAGTTTCAGTCTATATTAAAACCAACCTCACATCCAGACTAGTTAAAGTGTATGACCAACTGGAACTCATACATATGCAACTCACCATAAACAGGGTCTCTTAACCTGTCCTTGCAGCCTATAGGTCCCCCTCCATGTCCCAGGAAACCCATACTACCTATCTCAATATACTAGAGTCCCTCACCATTTAAACCAGTATGATACTCATGGTGGATCTCAACTACCACTCTATAGACTGGGAATCCTACACCACTTCTAATACACAAGCCCAACAATTCTTAAACTTTGTTAATGCCAACATCCTGGAACAGTTGGTTCATTCTTCTACCAAGGGTACAAACATCTTTGACTTTGTACTCACAAACATGGGGGGGGGGGGGCAATGTCCTTCACCCAATGTAATGTCTTTGCTCATCAGATCTGACCAAAAACCTTTAGGAACTATTCCAAGGTCAACTTCTCTCTCTACTAAGTGACACCTTGGCTAAATTCCAAGCACCCTCAAACCCAGTAAACACCATAGCATATGCTGAGCTATTTACAAAATCCCTGTACAACTATATTGTTAGCTGTAGAGAGTGAACTGTGCCCACTCATATTAAGAATAAGACAACTCAAATGACAAGTTACCCTGGTGGAATCACAATATCAATCGGTTATACAACAAAAGAAAGAACATTTTGGCCAAGCGTAGGAAGAACAAATCCATACACACTAAAAGACTTCTGCCCAATCTAAACAGGCAGTAAAGACTAAATTTGAAGAAAAAAAATAGCTTCTTAGGCAAAGGACAACCAAAATGCATTCTATGGCTATGTCCATAACTTCAGCGGAAATACGCAACAATGCGCAGAACTAATTGTAAATGGCATCACCCACAATGAAACAGAGGCCATTGCCAACCTTTTGGCTGACAAGTTCAGCTCAAATTTCTCCTCCATACCCCCTCAATAGTCCAAAGGAAATACCGCATACCACAATCCCCGCAAGCATTACGAGGGAACATTTCATCAATGCATTTTCCAAGGCGAAAACCACACTGCATTAATGGGCCACAATAACATCCCAGGATGCTTAATAAATAGCATGAAACATGACCTCTTTGGTCCACTTCAAACACTTTTTATCTGAAGCCAGCAGTCAGGTTTTGTGCTCAAGGAATGGTAAATAGCTACAGTCAGTCTCCTGTACAAAGGAAGTCTAAACACTGATCCTGGTAACTACAGGCCCTCAAGTCTGACCAGCCTCATATGTAAGGCCATGGAAAGAATCATCACAGACATTAAAAATGAGGGCATAGATAACCTACAAATGCTGTACCCATCACAGTTCAGCATTGTTAAAGGAAGATCATGCCTATTAAATTTGTTGGACTTTTTTGTGAGGGTCACCAAAGAATATGATGAAGGCAAGAATGTGCACACAACTTACCTTAACCTGGCAAAAGCTTGTGATACAATATCCTACTCAGGAATTGCAGACAAGCTCAGTAATTTAGGTATAAACCCTTTTGTCACCATTCGATAGCCAGCTGCCTCACTGATAGGACCCAAGAGGTCAAAATAGGTGAACCCACCTCCACCAAGAGGCCAGTCACTAGTGGAGTCCCCCAGGGCCTGCTCTTTTTTGGCATCTATTTCTCTGAAATGAAAACAAATGCTGTAGGTTTATCATTGACTATGTTTGCAGATGATTTCAAGCTGGGAGTTATCATTGACTCTCCGCAGACACTAGCATTCTTCAAAAAGGTCTATCTCTGATTAACAAATGGTGCCAAAGCCATGGTCTTATATAGTCAATGTTATGAAATACACAATTGCACCCTTTGAGAAGTCAACCATCCCAGTTAATTACCATGTTGATAATATGCCCAGTCTGGGTACGCACGTAGACAGTAGCCTTACCTTCGACCGACAAAGTGGGGAGTAAATTTTTTTATGTTGTGCAACTTATAAGTAATGGCATGGCATCTAGGTCCAAAGAGGTCATTATCCCACTGTATTCTGCCCTTATCAGACCAATCATACAGTACAAGCTCCCTTCAGTATGTACCTGACCAGATATATGCAGCAACTAGAGCGACCTCAGAGGTTCCCTACCAAAAGAATACAAGAGGTTACAAACCTGCTTTATGCAGAGTGCCTTAAACCCTGCTCCCTCTAGTCAGTCTACTCTTGATTGCTGGGGGGGGGGGGGTTGATATATGCCGGCTTACAAGGTATCTGCAAACCCCACACTTATGAATATCCTGTATATTTGTGCATCAAACAGTACCAGAAATACAAAGTCTAAGGATCTGAATTTTGTTTGTGACTTAAACAGAACATGCTGGAGAGACAGACATGTGTCCCAGATACTGCCCTGTTATGGAAAAGGTTTGCCATCCATGTAAAGCTGAATTCATCTGTTACCCAGTTTAAGCACAACCTAGACCAATGGATAGGGAACAGGAAATTTACTCTGGGCCTGGCACCCATGTCCATTATGGACAGAGGTAGCTTTTAAATGCCTGCATCTCAATGCCCTATTCAGATACAGGGTATCAATTTTCTTTTGGGAAAACTTGGCTAGGCTTAGAAAGGCCCCCTGGGTTGTTAGCCTAGTAAAAATCTATGACTCTATAACTCTGTATGCCAACATGTAAAAAAAAAAATCACCATTTTGCCTTGCTCATGTTTGCAGTTGCTGTCAACATGCCTCCCATTACTTTTATTCAGAAAATCCATACAACTGCAGTGAGCCAATTAAAGTAATTCAGATCGTAGATCTTTATGAACTGTAAGTGATCCCACAATAACAGACTATATATTCCCCTCATCTGCTTAAACAGCATACAGAGTACTTCCACACTATAGACTGTGTACTTTATTGATGCCACTGTCTTCCCAGGGAGGCTAATACAACTGTAGCTCTCCAATGCATACCAACTTGGAGTTCCACAACAGTGCCTTTCCTTTCCAATGCAGATATACCCTTATCATACAAATTCCTCTGTATTCTTTTTCTCATACTTTATCAAGGGGTCATCTGGCACCATAACTAACTCTAAATACATCATTCCACTATTTATTCAAATATTTCACCTCCAGTTAAAAAAACTTCAGAGTGTGTGCCTTAGGAAAGAGACACCTGATGTGCTTATAATTTGGAACTTCTATACCTCTTTTTATCATCCCTCAGGTCTAGTGCACAAACTTGAGTTATTGCTTGGGCCAAATAAATATGGTCTGAGTAGTACTGGACCTGTATAAATTCTATTATTCTGAACAACAAATGCTTGATCTGTAGACGCATGAACCAATATACATAAAGAAAATCTGTTTCCAGCCTTCAGTAATAACCTAACCTTCCTGAGCAGTGACTTAAAATTCACTTTACTTCCTAGCAGCCCCAGCACCTACTGCTGCCAGTGGTCACTAAGGGGTACTAAATGGGCAGCTAACTGCAGAATGTAGGAGTTTTTCCTCTTAGGAGGCAAAAGGCAAACGTTCATCCTGAAGTGCAGATCTTTAGCAAAATTCCCCACTAATTGCAGCAGTGATGGCATGTAGCTAAACAAACTACTATTCCTGGCAGCTTAATAAACAAACATTTCTGACAGCTTGATAAACTACTATTCCAGGCTGTAGAATCATCAGCAAACATCTGAATATATGGAAGCCAAAAATCATAAGCCAGCAGAATTACCAGCTGACAGTCCATCATGCTCTTTAAAAAGGCTCAGGAGCTAATAAAAATAAATAGAGGGATAATGGACACCTTTCTGTGGTATCTCTCATTATTTTAATGGATGGTAAAGTGAAATTAGTTAACAGTCTGTGTGCTGTACTTGCCAAGAGCTCTTCACACAGTTGCTAAACTGTGGACCAAAGCAGTAAGCTTCCAATACTTTGAATAAGAAAGGCATCTACAGAGACTCAAATAACTGTTGCATATTCTAAGAAGAAAGCCCACAACTCCTACCCTTGTAATTTTTTTTACTGGAAGTATGCCATACATTCTGGAATAAATGGTCCATGTAATCTAATCTTCAACAAAGCTGATACATCTAGAATTAACCAGGCTGGCTTTGATCAGTGTGCAAGCTTACAATAAGGAGTCCAGTTCTGTGAACTTCAGGTCACTGTTAAGGAATGAGATTTGTCACCATCTGCAAGACTCAGGCAGGGCTATCTTTATTGGGATATGGTGGAAAAATTGCAATCACTCCATTAAACTCATCCATCATCTGCCTTTGATTTGCTACTTGACTGAACCAAGCCAGTAAACTGAAGGGAACATCTTTGCTTCAATCAGTTTGTAAGTATGAAATGACTGAGCCTCAGGATACAGGGGTCTCTTTCTTTCTCTCTGTCCCTCACTGACCATGTTTTTCTCCTCTAGAACCTCGTGCAGTATTAGGGGATGCACTAGCCTCACACTGTCACCTACATGAACTTAAAGAAGATCTTCATACCAGTATTATGTACTACCAACCTGTTGAGATCTTCTAACTCTGATCCCAGAACTTCATGAAGAAAAGCTGTCAGAATATGATATCTTATATGTAAAGGAATGCAGCTTCCAGCACTATTTCTGAGTGTTCAGTACTATAAACTGCCCAACCAGTTTGGTTTCCCTTTATTTTGAGGTCCAGCAACCTTCCTGCCTTTGTGCCCTTTGCTTAGTACTCGCATATTCAGTAGCCATTCTGCTATCTAGCATCTCTTATGGCATTCTGCTTACTCTGCATCTTCAGAAGTCCACATTTTAGGACTCACGGATGCACAGAAGGAGGTTTTCTTGATGATCTTTACAGTAAATCATCTGAATGCTTTTGTTTATGCACTTTTTTTTCTTTCTGTAGCTTTTGTAATAGTCTAAAATCCATTTGAGCACATTCAGGATAATTTATTTATTTATTTATTTCCAGTTTAGTTACCGGGGAAGTCCACTGGGTCAGCATGACCTGTTTTCAGTGGAGGCCCGAGGAGAAAAGCTCCAAGAAAACATTGTACAAGTTCAAATTACAATAAAATGCAGGAGTACACAAGTTAACATTGTATTGGGAAACAAATAAGAATTTACAACAAGCATAGTTGGAAGAATCTGTTAAGGGAGAAGTTAAGGGTGCTTCAGTTACTTTTGGTGCAAGGGAAAATGAGTGTTGAGAGTGAGTGTCAGTTAAATTACATTTGTTGATCAATGAGATTATGCTTACTTTATATACATAATTAAAGTAGAAAGTAGAAAATTATTCTCAATATTTACATTAATTACAGGTTTAGTCAAGTGAGCACAGCTCTAGGAATTTTAAGTTGGTTAAAGATAGTGAAGCTAAAGAAGTGAAAGAAAGCTTGTAAAGGGTTATAGGTATGAGACTGTGGGAGATTAAGAGAGCTGAGTACCAGGGGTAAGGACCCCTAGGGCATGGAGATAGCAAGGATTAAGTAGGGTGGAGGCAGGTGCATTTCCATTTAGTGGACAAGTGTTTGAAAAGTTAACTTTTGAAGTTGTTAGAGTTAGATGTGGTTCTTAGTGTGGAGGGAAGGGAATTCCATTTTTTGCCTAGAGCATAAGAGAGGAGCAGTTGGCCAGCAGTGTGCTTAATTATGTGGATAGCAATTAGATTCTGGTGCTCAGATCTAAGTGTTCTGTTAGGAATATAATGGGGAAGGATATTAGCTAGAGCAGGGCATTTTGTGGGATGGAATATAAGTCTATGTGTTGTGGATAGTTGCAGGTAGTCCAGGTGGTTAGAAATTTCTAGCCAATTCAAGGATAGAAGGGTGAGGCAATGATGGGTGGAATGTTTGGAATTGGTGGCAAATTTAGAGATTTTATTGTAGCAGTTTTCAACTCTGGAGGTTGTAGAGGCGGACAGGTTGGTTAGGAGAGGAGCACCATATAATAAGAAAGGAAGACGATATGTAGTGGCCAGAGTATGCCTAGTGGAATAAGAGAGAAAGCGATTGTTCCTATACAACATACCTAGCTTTTGGTGTTTATTTTTAATGTTTTGTTGAATGTGGGTGTCAAACTTGAGGTGTTCATCAACAGTTATGCATAGGAGTTTAGCAGAAGTTACCACTTCAATGGGTGAGTTGGATTGGCTAAGGACTTTGAATTCATTTTTGTTATAGGAGTAGGTCTTAGAGGGGGGGATAGTAGGATTTTAGATTTATTTGCATTGAGAGAGAGGTGGTTTTGGTGCATCCAGTTTTCTGTTGTGGAGAATGCAGTTTGAGTTTTTGTTAGTAGTTCAGAGAAGTTAGTAGCAGAGCAGACTAAGGTAGAATCATCGGCATATTGAATGATTTTTGCATCTGGAATAGCAGTGTGGAAGTTATTGATGAAAATGTTGAAAAGCATGGGCCCGAGGAAGGATCCCTGTGGTATGCCTGTTGGGGTAGGTAAGAAGGAAGAGATGGAGTTCTTCCATTTGACTGCCTGAGATCTGTCTGCTAGATAACTAGAGAACCAGGATAGAGTTTTTGTTGAGAGGTGAAAGTTTGAGAGATAGTTGAGTAAGTGGTTGTGGGAAACTGTGTCATATGCCTTAGACAGATCTAGTAAAACAGTATTAACTAGGTGTCCAGAGTCTCTGGCTTGATTGACAGTTTCAAGAAAAGAGAGAAGGGCAGTTATGGTGCTGTGGGCTGGGTGGAAACCATGCTGGGTGGATGTGAGAAGATTGTTTTGGGTTAGGAATAGCATAAGTTGGTGGTGAATGCATTTTTCAAGGATTTTAGAGATTGGGGAGAGCAGAGCAATGGGGTGGAAATTAGAGACACTTGTATTTTTCCCTCCTTTATGCAGATAATCCAGTTCAGTATTATTTTGGCTCAGGCCTGGTTGCTGTCAAGCTCTTTTTACCATCCATTCAGTTTTCCATAAAAACTGGGGACCTGTAAAAGGCACTATTAAATCTCAGTCTGACGGATAGTTGGTACCCTCCCTTAGATTGAACTACAATGAGACAACTCTGTAGTCAGAAAAGACCACCACTATACTATCCATCCCTTCACAATGATAAACTAGCTTACTTGGTAACAGACACTTAACTAAACAGCTGCAGGGGCACCTAAGATCAGAAAAAAAAACATAATAGCCTCATTCCTCTGGGTACTGTTCTTACTAAACATCTATTACTGAAAATGCTGCAGTTGTCAACAAGAGATTTCAATTAGTTTTAGCAAGCAGTTGCCCTTCCCTTCTCTCCCAGGCCCAGCCCTTTCTAAGGCAAAATCAGTAACAGACTGAAATCCTCCCTCAATCAATCTTAGTCTATTTGGAACATTAGACAAGCCCCTAAGAATTATAATTTTAAGAAGGTGGTGACATCAAAATAAAAAATGCATATTAAAAATTATAAGAGGAAAGGAAGAGGTTTTGACCAGCTTTGCAAGATTGCTACCTTTACTGTTTGCAATAAAAGATCAGATGCCCAACTGAATTCACTAGCTGTATTGCTTTATCGGGTTACTTTTCACTGGACAGTTCTATAAGTCCAGTGCAATAAATGCTCTCAAACTGATAAATGTATTTCATGTGTTGTCAAGTCTCCTTGTGTAAGGGGCTTTGCACGCTGCACACCCTTATTTAACATATTAACTCTGAGGTGAAAATCTGCAGATCTAATCCCCATTAAGTGGAACAGATTCTGTAGGATCATAGTTCACTAAAAAACACCACTGGAAAAATAAGTACTAAATCCCCTATATGTGAAAGTTGATACTCATTTTTTATGGTGCAGTACAACAATGCCAGGCGTAGCACTACTATCTCCTGCACAGCTTGTAGACGTCTTTAGGATTTGACTTAGGCCTGAGAATCAAAATCATGCCCTTCAAATGTGCTCAATAAGATAAAAATACTGTATACATTGGAGTTCCTACCGTTTACTACATTACAGGTAATCAACTTTGTAGCACTTTAACTCCTTACATAAACACATAATCACACCAACTATTAGAGAAAAAATGCTTTACTAACAAGTACCCTGTTGCCCATATAAAAATCAGGTAAAGAGGCCACATCAGACCTGTTTATTTTATTTATTCTTTGTTGACCAGGTTAGTCCCATTAGACCTCTTTTCAGGGGAGGCCCAAGGTAGTATTTATATTGCTAGGGGAAATTTGGCCAGGGCACTGGGGAACTCTACCTATTCTTTTCAGTAGGTGCCGTGGGATCTTTTACATCCACCTGAGCTACTACCAACTCAAGCAGATGGGACCTTGGATTAACATCTTATCAGAAGAATGGCACACTCAGGAGCGCAGCACCCCCTTATGCTGCACTTCAGTGTCAGTAATTGATCTACTTGGTGTGGGAATAGAACCTTCTGCACCAAGAAGAAAAATTAAAGTATGCTTCATCTTCTTGAAAAACATTAATTCCTCTTTAGAACAGTATAATATTTAGCTGCTATACCATCTTAGATGGACTATTTACCAAACATAAGATCAGCTTCATTTGCACCATTTATTCCATTCTGGCCAGCACCTTGTAGAGAGCACAATGTGAAACTCTGATGCAGCAAAGAAGATACAGTAGCAAACTGTTCTGGAAGCATGATCCATGGATTTTTTTTTTTATATAAAAACGTTAGGAAACATATCACTCTTGCATGGAACCTTCCATCACTGAGTACATGCACATACATACTAATATTTCTGGCACAGGCAGCAATGACCTTTTAGACTGCTGATACATAAAAACAGTCATCCCCATATTGTGTCCAAGCTGTTCTACAAATATTTAAACTAGTGCCTGCTTTAATCTAATTTGGTAGTCTATTCCAAGCATTAGTTACTGCCTCAGTAAGCCAATTAGTAAATCTTTCATTCCTTTATACTATCTTACTCAGCTTATCTAAAGTTCGACTAAGACTCTTTGATAAGTGCAACCAGTCCCAGAGGTAGTTGTCTCTACATGCAACCAGGTCATAAAGATACAATGTAGCTACAGAAACAGTGTGTCCAGGATCAGTGCTGCTCTACAGAAAAATATGATCAGCCCATGCCTATTAGCACTCAAAACATACAAGTGATACAATGTTTGTGGCTTCTGAAACGCCTTTTATGAATTTTATCTTGCAGTCTTTGGTTTGGGTCCCTCTGTCTGCATTTGCCTACCCTTTGAATGTAAAAAGAGTGAATTACTCATAATTGTGGCATCACCTAATTGTGTATCAACCTTTAGAAAATGAGAAACCCCATTATAGATATCTTTTACTATGATCTCACTTCTCTTATTTCTGTATTTTATTTCAACTTCAAGTGACACTTCCACATCTGTCATAAACTAGGGTATAATCATTCCTTCATTAAGGAGCTTCGAATTTACTTTTATTTTTCTGTCTCATCACCTCATTCCAGGACAGCTACAGACTGTTTCACATATGATGTTTGTCTTAATATCTTCTAATTGCAGGAATTTATATCTTTATTCATTTAATTTTACTACATGTAGATTTTATCAAGTTTATGTACTGTGTGATTGTTGTACTATAACTGCAAGCCTGAAGCTTTTCTCTCTGAATATGAAACTTTTTTTTTAGATATTATCATTAAGCAAAAATAAATAGACAGACAGTGACTTAACCAGACAGAGCTACCAGGTAAGACCTGTACAGAAGTACTTTTGCAATGTGGGTTTATCCACTGAACATATTAAGAAAACAAAGTCACACAACAAGAAAAATGGTACCTTGGGCTTGCTAAGCTTTGGGGAAGTTTATTCATCAATGCAGGTTGTCTTCTATTGCAATTTGTCACCCAATACTTTCCAATATATCAGTGATATGTAAAGAACACTATTTATATTAAATTGCTAGGATTTATATATTTAATCTAATCTAATCTACTTCAATGTATAGTTTATGATCAGTTTTGCAGTCTTTGTTTTATAACTTTAGGTATGTTCTATCATATTTTCAGAAAGTGCTTCATCATGTGAATGATTATCATTTATGTCTGAAGTCTAATTTGTCCTACTATGTTCCAGAACCAAGACAAACATTGTTGACAATTTTTTTAATATGACATTTATTAGGTTATTATTTTTGCTTTACTCAAAACATTTCATCTGTTGGATCAATCCCCTTACTGCTGAATTTTTTACACTCATCTGTCTGAGTTAGTTCTAGCTCAGGTGAATGCAAAAGATCCCACAAAACTCATTGAAAAGAGTTAGGTCAGTTTTTCCAGTGTCCTGGACAAATTTCCCCTTGTCTGTGTAAGTACCACCTTGCGTGTCCCCTAAAAAGAGGCTGCTGGCCTAGTTACAAAGCATAAATAGCTAAATACAAATTAACAGTAACTTGGATGCACTTTTTGTATGGGTTATACATTTATGCCCTTGAACAAAGTATGCTGTTGGCATTTTCGAAAAGTTTAATTCACATCATATGTTAGTGTATGAAAGGAAGAAATAAGAGGGGGAAATAGATGTGGTGGGGGAAAAAAGTAAAAAAAATATATATCAGATGTGTAGGTTTGACAGATGGGATAAGGTGGCGACTATATGCACCTCATGATCTTTATCTGCAAACATATTTATTTTGGTGTTGTACTGTCTTATGTTTGTTTTCAAGTGTTTACTTCCTTTCCTTCAGCTTTCCAATGTGTTTCACTGCTGCATGGCCTTTTCTGCCATCAATGTGTTAGATACTCCAGCCTTTTGCAATTAGACTGCTCCGTTTTTTTAAATAAATAATATATTTACTGTACTGTCAATCACATGCATATGTTATATCCAACCTACTCTTCAATTTAGTGGCATCTAGAACATGTTAGCCTTTCACAGCTGTGCTCTCTCTAGGAAATATTATAAAAGTGCATTTTAAAATGTCTGATCATTCCTGCTCTTAGAGTGTGCTTGAGAGCTTGGTGTTTGTAATTCACCTTAAAAAGGCTTCCAGTGTTCTGTTAATAGCAGGTAAGATAATGGGTGACATTCATACATGTTTCTTTCTTTTATAGCAGAAATTGGAGTAAGTTTTACTGCCATGAAACAGTATTACAGTTTTACAAATGACCCAGCACCAATACAATTTTATGATACAAATCTGTATATAAAATGCTTTCTCCAATGTTTTTCGTAGAGCAGGGAATGGCGTAGAAGAATGAAGACTATCCCCCAGATTCTCAAAAGCTTGCACAGTGTGCATGATTAGTGGTAGATTATATTTTCCCAATATGGCAGCCAAGCGATCCACATACGTGCACGACTGACGTGCACGAGCGCTGTACCACTAGTGCTGCACGTCCCTAGCCCCTGTATGCAAATCACCCCATTTGCAGGTGAAAACCATGCAAATGAGGTAAATATGCCATCTAGGAAGCGGGAAACAGGGCGTGCAGGACTAGCGTAATATGCAGAAATGTACTTGGTTAGTAACCGAGTACAGTACTGCAAACTCAAAAACAGAGCTATGGCAGCTCCAAATAAAGGCAGCATAGCATTGAGGAAGCATGCCAATGGCCAAGTAGAAGGCCATTGGCATTGCAAACAGTGCCAAATGTACAAAATACAACTTCTATGAAATGTCCGCCGATCGCGTCTATAGAAGCATTGGGCAATGGCGCGCAAATGGGACCATTGGGGAAATAAGAAAATAAACCTAAAAAAACAGTCTAACTAAAATCAGAATTCTGCCATGCAAGTCAATGGCAGGCAAAAGACAACCTGGCCTGTGAGTAGTGGTTGCTAAAGGGGGAGGCACAGTGTGACACATGTAACTATGCATTAGCAGGCAATTCTATGCAAATGAGGGGAAGGATAGTGAATCCCAGTTTTCCCCAGCATGTGAGGCAGGTCCCAACAGTGTATGAGTATGAATAGCTGAGTGCAAGAGTAGGAGGTAGGTGACATCATGTGTGGGAGTGTCAGGCATACTGTCAGTGGATTAAAGCCCCGTGGCTCGGGGTTGCATCCAGCTTAGCACAGCAAAGCCAGGAGGTGTGTCTAAACCGGCCAAGCACATACGACACAGTGTAAGTGGGTGTGTGCACTGCGCAACGGGATCTACAGGAAGATAAAGGAAGTGAACCCAGGAAATAGCAGCAGTGTGCACATTGCAGTACACCGATTGCACGGCGCATCCCCTGGATGAAACAGATGGGCAATGGGAAGGGAAAGCAGCAGTAGGAAGTTAATCAAGGGGTACTAGGTTTGCTGCCAGGTGAAACAGATAGAAACCAGACAATTACACAGGCAGCAGACCTGTCCAGCCCAGAACGCCACTATAAACTATGCAAACATCTACCCCTCCAGTTTTTCCCACACCCTACACCACCGATGTAAACAAGCGGGAACTTTTAACACTCACAACAGCAAAATGTTAGGGGCTGCAATACCTATCATACAACTTGTGGAAGAGGATTAGGGTGGCGAGGATGGGAATGCTGCCAACCAACCCACAGTGAGGAGACGGAGAAGAGTGTACAGACCCTGGGTGACCTACCAAGGGCTACATCAGCTGGAGATAGTGGAGTGCTATATGGTGGACAGGGACCTCCTACAGCAGATTGTTGAGCTGTGCTGGCCATGCCTGACACACAGAACTAACAGAGGGGAACCCATCCCAGTGGAAACGAAGGTATGTGTAGGCCCAAGAATACTAGCTACAGGTACCTTCCAAAGGCCAACTGGGGACATGATGGGGATCTCACAGGCATCAGTATCCAGGGTACTCCACCAGCTCCTGGATGCCATGGTAGCACATGTCGGTGAGCACGTATATTTCACCCTCACCCGTGAGATATTGGCCAGCAGTATGCGTCTCTTCCACCAAATAGCGGAATACCCTGACGTAGTGGGTGCAATAGACTGCATGCACATACACATCAAAGCACCACCCAGTGAGCAGGGTAAGGTCTACATCAACCGCAAAGGCTTCCCCTCCATCAACTGCAAGGTCGTGTGCGATGCCCAGGGCATAATATTGAACGTCTGTGCTGGTTGCCCTGGAAGTTATCACAATTCCCACATATGGCATCTGACGCAGCTGTACCAGAAATTTGCCATTGGGGACATCTCACACAGTCACCTAGTGGGGAATGCTGGATATGCAGTGGAGCTGTGGCTGATGACACCCGTCAGAAATGCACACACACACCAGAACAAGAACTCCATAATGAGGCAGACGTACAAACAAGAATCATAATAGAGTATGTGTTTGGGATGCTCATGTCACAGTTCTGGTGCCTGGACACATCCGGTAGAGCCTTGCAGTACTCACCAACTACATGTACTCAAATCGTCCTTGTATGTGCCATGCTGCACAATATGATTCTGTGGAAACAACTGCAGCAGGAGCAGCAAGGGGCAGGGTCAAATAGCCCCTCACCAATGCCAAGGCCTGCACAGGCACAGAGTAACTCTGAGGAGAAACAACCTGAGCCTGCCCCAGTAGGCAGAAGGAGGCATGCCTAGTATGCCCTGGCAAAGAGGTAACGCATAGCACATACACTGACATAGGAGGGACCCAGGGAATAGCACCTCTCTCTGACTCTCACATACATTAAAAGGGATGCCAAACATTACACTACCTGTGCTGAACCATGCATAGGCAGTGTACTATGTGCATCTGACATAGGCAGCCCTGCAGTACCACCTGCAGTACTGGGACACCCACAGGATAGGTGACTCACACATGCCAGTCAGGAGGGAGGTCACATACCCAACAGTCACAGACAGCAGGACAGGTGTAGACAAACACAAACAAATGCCGTACTATGGCCTCTGAATGAGGGGTATGGATGACCCCCACCCAGGCCTACACAGACAGACCATAGCAGGCCATGTAGTGGGATGTCAGCTGTGACAGCTAGGATGTCAGAAACTAATGTGTATGCAATCAAAAGATAAGAACAGAAGTACACCTGTAAGGAGTAGCCAGCATAATGGGTAAAACCACTGACAGAATCGGACTACAGGACATACCAGTACAGTCCTAACAAATGTGTACAACTGTCAGGTGTGCCCCCCCAACTCACATAGAAATACAGTAATAGTCAGGTACGCCCCCAAATCCTGTGTAGAAACATAGAAATAGTCAGGTATACCCCCTGCTATCCAGACATGTTGCAACAGTCAATGCCAAATGATCAGTTTATACCCTGCAGACACAGCATGCTACCTGTCAGTGTACAACACAAAGGTCAGCTGCGCAGTACAAACCACCAGACATGCTCCACACATGCATAACAGACGGCCTTACTAGGCATGCTCACATACTTAGAGAAATGAAGGCAATGTCAGTCATCAACATACTGAAAGGTCATACTTGGCATGCTCACACACAAACACATGAAGGCCATGTATGCAAACACCAGTGGACCAGACATATCCAGCGGTTGCAATAGTTACTGCAGACACATGTCAGTATGCACCACTCATGCCTTGCACACACAGTGGATAGGAATACAGACATATATGTAAGGACAACACACCATAATACGCCAAAGGTAGATGGATATAGATGTGTGGAAGAGGGTGACCTTGACAAGGAGCCATCCAGGCCTGTCCCACCAAGTCCACAGCCAAAGGGCCCCAAACACATCAGTTGCAGATGTCACACACTGCAGTTACTAGTGACCTGTACCTGTCAGCAGCACAGACTATGTGGTCCATGTGCCAGCTGTGCAACATGGCTGTACAAGGACATAATCAGCTAGTTGCCTTTGACACGCACCTGTGACATATGACCCCATGTGCGGCTGCTTGTGGTGTTTCACCCCTACATGACTGGTGTATGGGCCATGCACACACTGGCCATCCAATAGCGGTACCCTGACAAGCCTGCTGAGGTTATCCAATGTGTAATACACCTTAGGGAGACTTGTAGGCCAGTAATCTCTGTGGCGCGTCCCATAACTGCATACTGCTGTAGTGTGATAGACTAGTTAGGTAGGAGTTCTAACCCCAGACATGGCAACGGTGCATGTGAGTGTGTGTCATTGTTCATGTATGTGTCTGTCTCTCACTGACAGTGTAGAGAGCAATGCTTTTTAGGCCAATTACACCCCTTACAAGTTGAATACCCTCCTTTGGCAAGGCTGCTGGATTCACGCAACTTGGAATTCACCTCTGGGACTTTCATAGCCAAGTAATGTCTGTAGCACGTCCTGTAACATCGTATGGCCATAGTGTGATTAAGGAGTTAGTTTGGAGTTCTAGCCCTCGACCTGCCAACTGTGTGTGTATGTGTGCATGTCTGACTGTGTAGAGAGCAATGCTTTCAGGTTACTCACACCCCATACATTTCACATACCCAACTTTGGCAAGGCTGCTGATGTCACCCACCTAGAAACACTCCCCTGGGAGAGCTGTAGTCCATTAATCTCCGTAGTGCAAGCTGTAACTGCGTACTGCTGTAGTGTGATAATGTAGTTAGGTAGGAGGTCAAACCCCAGAGCTGGCAACTGTGCATGTATGCGTCTGTGTGCATATGTGTGCGTGTCTGTCTGTCACTGACTGTGTAGAGAGCAATGCTTTTTAGGCTACTCACACCCCTTACAAGTTGAATACCCTCCTTTGGCAAGGCTGCTGATGTCACGCAACTTGGAATACACCTCTGGGACGATCGTAGCCGAGTAATCTCCATAGCACATCCTGTAACATTGTATGGCCATAGTGTGATTAAGGAGTTAGTTGGGAGTTCTAGCCCCTGACCTGCCAACTGTGTGTGTATGCGTGCATGTCTGACTGTGTAGAGAGCAATGCTTTTAGGTTACTCACACCCCGTACATTTCAGATACCCAACTTTGACAAGGCTGCTGATGTCACTGACCTAGAAATACTCCCCTGGGAGAGCTGTAGCCCAGTAATCTCCATAGTGCATGCTGTAACTGCGTACTGCTGTAGTGTGATAATGTAGTTAGGTAGGAGATCAAACCCCAGATGTGGCAACTGTGCATGTATGAGTCTGTGTATGCGTATGTGTGCATGTCTGTCTGTCACTGACTTTGTAGAGAGCAATGCTTTTTAGGCTACTCACACCCTTTACAAGTTGAAAACCCTCCTTTGGCTAGGCTGCTAATGTCACGCAACTTGAAATACATCTCTGGGACGATCCTAGCCGAGTACTCTCTGTAGCACATCCCATAACATCATATGGCCATAGTGTGATTAAGGAGTTAGTTGGGAGTTCTAGCCCCCGACCTGCCAACTGTGTGTGTATGCATGCATGTCTGACTGTGTAGAGAGCAATGCTTTTACATTGCTCACACCCCGTACATTTCACGTACCCAACTTTGGCAAGGCTGCTGATGTCACCGACCTAGAAATACTCCCCTGGGAGAGCTGTAGCCGAGTAATCTCCGTAACATATGCTGTCACTGTGTACTGCTGTAGTGTGAATTAGACCCATGGTTGGGTTCCATCCCTACACATGGCAGTTCTGGATGTATTGTGTGTGTGTCACTGTCTGTGTAGGGAGCAATGCATTTTAGGCTAGTCTCTTGCAGTCATTTCAAGGCCCTACTTTGGCAATCCTGCTGATGTCAGTCAGTGTGAAATACACTTTTGGGCAAGGTCTACCCCAGTAATATCCGTGGTGCTTACTATAACTTCATAGTGCTGTAGTGTCATACACTAGGTAAGTAGGGGTTCTACTCCCAAACAGGACAGGTGTGCATGTGTGTGTGTGTGTGTGTGTGTGTGTGTGTGTGTGTGTGTGTGTGTGTGTGTGTGTGTGTGTGTGTGTGTAACCCCTATCCTGTGTAGAGGTGGTTGTGACTGTGTGACACCTGTGGTCAATGTGGAGCGGGTTTTGCATTTTCTTATATGGTGGCCATACTATATATCATAATGTCCACTGTACAGGGATAACACATGTGATATGGCTGAGAGGCAGGGGTGCAGAGCCATACCTAGACATGTGACATCAAGGCCGGGCAATCCCAGTATTATCCAGAGCATACTCTCACCCCATGTGTCATACACACACACATGCCTAGCTAACAGCCAATATGTGAGTAGTACACTACACACTGGCGACCAATAGTAACTATGGAGTGACAGCGGTGGGCCACAGAGGCCATGACACCCAGTCCATCTGTCCAATATACACATACATGTAGACAGTGCACTTCCCCCAGCTTCTCCAATGGACAACTGCACCACCTGTTGTGCCATCACATGTGACCCACAACAGAGATACCATGCCTGACAACATGCCCATATGGACGGATGCCACTAACACCAAGGAATGCTGACAGCATGCACACCATGTAGGTGCAGGGTAAAGCTGCTGGCCATTGCCAGCTCCCACAACAGGTGGGCAGGACTGGCACATCTGATGATAATCTGTGTTCACAACATGGGCCGGACACCCCAGGTACAGTTCCACATGCACTGTACATGCATTTGGGAGGTGTGCACATCCCAGATGCAGTCCATGTCATGGACGAAGGAACACAGACATGGCAAGCGATGCACAGAAATGCCCACACATAGTAGTCACCCAGGTGATCAGATGGGGGATACAATACCTGCCTGTGTGGGCAAATGCAGACACTACATCCCTAAGCCACAATGCAGACCATCGTCATGTGGCCTGATGCCAATGTACACCCATCGCCTAGCCGTGGACAGCCATCTGGCGCAGTCGAACACTACACACCTGTGCAGACATGCACACATGCATGTCAGTAGTGGCATCCTGTGTGTGTGTGTGTGTGTGTGTGTGTGTGTGTGTGTGTGTGTGTGTGTGTGTGTGTGTGTGTGTTGCATGCTGCAGATGTTCACTTCCACACTCCCTACAACCCCCATGGGCATACTGCAGCATGCTGTCTGATGTCAGACACCTTCTCATACCCTTCACCCGTACAGCCCCCATATGACCTGTGTGGTGCATGGGATACCTGCACAGTGATGTGATGTGACAATCCCACAACCGATGAGTTGTACACCTGGCCCTGCTATGTGTGACAATGTGTGTGTGTGTGTGTCCTTGTGAGAGTGTGGCTATGTTGACGCTGGCAACTGTTCATGCAGACAGGCACGTGTAAGTCACCTACCATACAGCTACTGTATCCCTGTTGCAGATGTCACTCACAATCACATATATGTTCTGAGTGCTCCATAACAGGTAATCCATGTGGTGCATCCAATAATTGCAGTAAACTGGGCTAGCCCTACATAGTCATCAGGAGTTTGATACCCTGTGCTGCTAGGTGTGTGACACAACCATGCCTCAGTTTTACCCTGCCACCCCTCCCTGACATGTATTAGCCTCTTTCTGCGTCCCCCACCCCCTTTCAGGTGGATGTGGAGATCTACACCTGCTTTGCTTAGGCAGCAGCATGTGTAATGTAAGTAATGCTCATGATCAGCTGATGGCCTCTGTGTGAATCGCAGCCCTCCCCTAGCTGATTGCATGTGAAACAGCTGTGGTAACATCCCCATCGCCAATTGTATGGAAACACACTCCAATACCCAGGAACATCATGGTGGTGTTTGCCCTTGTCACCCACTGTGAGCAGGAACTAATTCTGTTGTGTGCCAAACAGCATCCCAGATGGATTGCGGTGTACCTCTAACAACATACACTGTGGAAACAGTGCATCAAACAGGAGGTGGATGTGCCTGACCTGAGTACAGCCTGTAAGTGCCGCTATACTGCATTTGGAGTAATGTTGCTCTCACAGTGTTTGTGTGGATATGGCTGATTATACATGTCTCAATACCCACCATGTCAGTTCCATGTTGATGGGGAATCTCCATCTGCAGGGTCATCTGCAGCCTGGGCAGTGTTGTGTCCATGGCTGCATGTGTCACCCACGGAGCATCCAGCTGTTGACTGCTGAAGGTAGTGTGAGGATTGCAGTTAGTAGATGGAGAAAACTGTGGTAGTCACAGACATCATATCCCTCAAAGGACATATGTTGCTACAACCCTGTAACAACAGTAAATGTATGTGGTCATCACAGCAACATGTCAATATTGGCCCTGTGTATGTGCTCCCAGCCACACCTCTGTCAACCTTTGTACATATGTCATGCATGAAGTGGTGCATATGTGCTGTACACCATACTTTGTGGCATCATACCTGAGAACAAGCCACGGATATATCTGACTGCTACACATGTTATGTACAGTAGGGGTTACATTACATTACATTACCTGCACATTCTGAGGATGTTCGTACAGTACTGACATCTGTGTACCTATGGTGAATGTTGACAGTGTGTGTAGTGTTGATATGTACCTTAGCCTGTGCACAGACTGTGGTAGATGACATTGTTCTAGTTCCCCTACTTTCAGATGTTACATGCTGCCCCACTATATGGTACTATAGTGGCATACATGTTTGTAGGGCCATAAACAAATGTGTCCCATACCACAGACATCCACCAGACCAAACTCTGTAGCAGGCCAGTATATGTAGGGCAGTCTGTGAGTGGCACATATGAGGATGGTGTCGAACATATAGTCCATATACTGTCATACCATGCTAGCTAACCATATGTGGCTGTGTTCACATTGGTTGTGGATATGCACTGTCACACAGGTGTATCCTACCCTGTGCTGTGACATGCCTGTGGAGCCTGCTGTATATGCAGGTAAATGTGCATTCCCCCTTGGGAGGTGTAGGCCAGTGTTGAGCCAGTCTGCCTGCAGCCTGCACAGTGCATTGTGACATGCCTAGCAGCTGAGTGTACCTACCCAGTGGGATGTCATGTGCAGATACTAGCTAGATGTCCCACTGCCTGACCTCCCCTAACTGTCATGTATGTCAGACAGGGCAGTGGGATGCAGTGCAGATTTATGTCAATATCTATTGTGTAGTATGTGGCCATGGCACCTCTGTACCAGCGGCCATACCGTTACAGGCCAGGCAGGGGTGTGTGAATGCATGATTTATGGTGGACATTATATACCTGTCGTCATTTGTTATACCCATCTACATGGCCATCCACATCCATATTGTGAGACATGGTACACATGTGTAGCACTAACAGTGTATGTGTATGCTTCTGGAATATACAGACTGTGTCAGACCCCCTCATATATTGGCCTATATCTGCTGCAGTCCACAGCAGCATTACATGCTAGCAGCAGTACTGTACACTGATGTCCTTTGGATGTAGTTCAGTAACCAATGGCACATATGTTATGAGCAGATGTGACCTGCCACACACCATGTCTGTGAAGACAATCCCAATGACAGTAGCAATAGCCTACTAGTATGCCTACTAGAGATACATGACATCCCCTGCAACTACGACATTGGGAACATACGGGCTGGGGTTGGCTTACACTTCATGTCCAGGAACTATGGTGGGAATATATGTACATTTACATATCCAGATAGCTAGATATACATATACTCATGTGTACTACACCCATTTAACACTGTCATGACAACTACCCACTATTGATCCCCACATGATGTGAGCGTGGTCCCATTACATCTCCAGTGTGATGGGCATCCGTCCCGTGTGTGGGCAGCAGTGCTACTGGCAGCATGTAGCAATACCCCAGAACTGGCACACTCAGGGCAGCCACATATTTGTAGGAGGATCAGGAAGTACAGACAGATTGTGAGTGGAGTTGTGTTATGCATTGTACAGTACTGGTGTTACAGGGTGTGGGTGTACATACTAGTTTGCCATGGAATGCAGTCCATCTGCATAGCACACAACTGTGGGCCCACCCTCATGCTGGCCGGAGTTGTGCCTATCATGTCTTGTCTGTCCACCACACAGGTCTTGTGTCAGATAATACATTGGCAGTGTGTGTGTTGCGTGTTTCTGGTACATGGCTACATCCATTCCCTGACTAAGGATATGTTACAGACTATCTTGTAACACCTGCACCTTGCGTAGTGTATGGCAATAGTTGTCCACATATGTGTCTGTATTCCAGCCTCTGTCCATCACCTACATACCAAGCTGTGCACATATGTCATGTTGTCGGTGGTTGATCCATAGTGGGCTGGGAGTATAATACACTGCCATGTCTGCCATCAGTCCACTGCTGTTGTAACCCCCACACATATAGTGGGGCTGGGGCCATATATGTGTGGGCACCACCTACACAATACATGTGTGCCCTCATGCACTGCAGAGCCCAGTGTATGTAACAGTGGTATCTGGCCCTGTATAATTGAGTCTAGTGAAGGGAGCACCAGAAAAGACCTAGGCTGCTACAAAATGTGGGGTTATCAGGGCTGAGCTGCCTTAAAGTATTTGGATGTACAGTACCACATACTTCACCTATATACACATTACTGTCATGGATCTGGGTACTGCAGGACTACTGCCCCCTGCCATACAAACTGTTTTGTGTGTTGGTGTGCATGTGATGGTGTCAGTTATGCCACGTTATGTAGCATTTAGAACCCATGTGGTCATAAGACGTCCATACCACCTATTGTGTTTGTACGGTGTGTAGATAGAGACTGCGGAACTACACACCTGGAGTACATACTGTCGATTATTAAGTATCCTGTGGCCCAGTGTGTTTTTCCTATTGTACAATGTGAATGGCTTGGCCTGGACATCAACAGGTGTGAACCTTTCCAACCTACTGTATGGGTGTAACTGGTCCACTGTAGCATCACTCTATTGATATAGCTGTCAGTGTCTAAACAGCTATATGGCATGGCATGTAGAACTGTAATAGTACACAATGACAGGTTACCATGTCAGCAAACCTGTGGGTGTTGTTTCACCTATGACCTCTTTGTAGCTGTATGTTACAGGCAACAATTGTCATTTGTATGGGTGGCACATACAGTGTCCAGTCGTTCAGGAGTCAGCTGTAGGCATAGTAGTTGCTTCATATTGTGTGCACCTACCGCTTATGTTTCGTACTGTACATATAACTGCGTATGTATGTGTAATCACATGTATATATATATATATATATATATATATATATATATATATATATATATTATGTATATGTATACCTGTATCTGCATATATGTGTCTGTGTATCTGAAGCCTTGTAATGTTGATGGCATCCACATAATACATTCCCCATGGGAGCCAGAAAATACTGCATGATATGTTACCAATGACCGCCTGACATCATACAAGTGGGATGTAGTACAGGTAACATCTTGTGCCCATGTTGCCACTGGCCCTGGTTATGGGATCACCAACACTTGGTAGTGTATTGTAGGGCAGATGTGTTTGGCTGGGGGATGCCTATTCATATGACTCATATAGTATGTGGTGCCTCTCAATCCCATTAATGTAACATGTAGCCTGTTACACTCTACTCCCTAACAGCTACATGTGACTTGCAGTACCAGCACAACAGTGTTGCACCAATTGGTCGGTAGGCATGGGAATCCCATTGAGGTCTGCCATGTGTGTGTATATGTGCATGTGTGCATATCTGTAAGGTACACCAGTCCGAGTCCACATACTCCTATTACAATACACATTGCCACAGTAGTACGGATATTGTTGTTGTCGCCCATAGGTGTGGAAACACAATGCAACACCCTACTATGCCTGTGGTGTGTGCATCACATGCATATCCCTGTGGTATCACTGTTGTGATATGCAATGGGTTGTTTTTGCGTCATGGCCACTGTGTGATAGTGGGTATGTCAGAGTATCTAGATGGGTTCTAGTGTGTACAATATCCAGTGGGGTATGTGGGTGCTGTGTACACTGTCTTTTTTCACCAGGGTACACCTGATATATGGCTCATGTACCACTCTCAGGTGGCCAATGTCACCATCACCCATTCAGGTAACAGATAACAGCATACGGCCCAGTTACACATGTGCTGTGTGCAGCCTACCTGTAATACACTGGACACATGGACTAGTTAGCAACTATACAACCAGGTCTCTAAGATGTGTGTCTACCTGTTATGTGTCGGTTGATGTGTATATGATGGTATGACTCACTATGCATTCACCGTATACAAACATTACATCCCCCATTACCATACTGTACGTGTTTGTGGATGGTCTGCATGTAGCACGTGACCTGATACACACCTCACCCTACAGATGGTGTTGTGTGTGTGCAATGACAGCCACACAGTTCAATAGCACTACATACCCAGGTTGGGGTCTAGACACAGTGTCGCCAAGTCAGGATGTGTGTGAATGTGGATGGGTTGATATAAGGGTGCAGATTATACCTGTATCAGCAGGCCACCAGTCATGTTTGCATGACCAGTAGCTGTATATATATATATATATATATATATACACATATACACACACACACACACACACACACACACACACACACACACACATATATATATATATATATATATATATATATATATATATATATATAAATATATATATATATATATATATATATATATATACATATATATATTACTGTATATATGTCTAACAACATGTGGATGTATGGGCGTCTCCATATGTATATATGTATATGTGGGTATTTATTTATATGTCTATCTATGTATGTATACATTTGTACTACAGAGAGGGGGAGGTATATATCTATTTAGTTATGGGTATTTATACTAACACATAACCTTCAAAATCATTAGCTACATATCCGGTAATGTTGACTGGTATTGCTGGATACTGTGTTTCGTGTGCATACCGGCCAACCTTGTATGCCACGTATGCTTTGCGATACCTACATCTAAATCCGTTGGTGTACATAGAGTCACACGTGACATGTATTGTTAGTACCAGGAATACATTCGTCCCATTTGGGACAACCCAAACACTGGGTAGTCAACCTTCGTCTACAGTCAGGGTTACATAGGTACCCCTGGCTATGTGCATGGTCTCCAGCATGTGCCACACCTAGGATACTTGGGTCGGGACATCATACGGGATGGGTCCCGAGTGGGTGGACAATGTGTAGTGGTGTGGTACTTATGGACTGGTAACCAGGGTAGGGTTGGTGGCTGCAGGTGGGGGGAAGCAGAACTGTGAGTTATGACTGTATGGGTTGGGGATGGCCTGGGTTGGATGGGCCTGTATTGCTCGGCCCGCCTAGTGGGCGGGGGAGAGGGGTATGTGATATTGACATGTGACACATAGAGGGCTGATTTAATTCCCTAGTTTAATGACAGACATACAATACTATGAGCTTTGTTGTGTATTGCAGGGCGTACGTGTTTGGCTGGGCGGGGTATGCAAATTCATTCATGACGTATATTGTTTGGGGCCTCTCAGGCCCATTGACAGTGCATGTGGACATATATGTTTCTGTTCATCTGCCATTGGTATCTACAGATGTCTGGCCATATATACCTTTGTGGGTATATATATTTGCTTACATATGTCTAATTATGTCGGAATATACCTACGGAGACATATATCTGCGTACATATGTCACTTGATGTGTATATGTGGACATATAGATGTTGACATATACATGTGTAGTTGTTAGCATTTGCATGTATATCTGTTCATATATTTGTATATATATGTATATATCTCTGTATATTTATATATATGTGTATATATATATATATATATATATATATATATATATATATATATATATATATATATATATGTGTGTGTGTGTGTGACTACATCTATAGATATGTTGTATCCATTTAGATAGTGATATATTTACAGACACACGCCCATCTAGCTGTAGGTATACATTCTCTGTACTGTTGCATGACTGGGCTGGGGTTATGTTTCTGACAGCATGCAATTTCTGCATATCTGGCATGGCTTAGTGATAAATTGTTTTGCTTATGGCATGCATGGTCCTGGGTTCCGGCCTTGCAGAGGCTGTTTGTTTTGTTGCAGGGCAGAACACTGGCCATTGGATACGGTGTGCTTAAGGCATTTTCAAGGGGTTGTAAACAGGTTTGTGCAGAGGGAAGCACTGCTGACTTCCAGTCACAGTGTCTTAAACGCAGTTAGCTTCTCCTTTGCTTAGTCTGTGTCTGCGGTGCTTCACCTCACCCAAATGCACTTGCACACGCTTACTAGAGCTTACATATGCTTACTACTGCTTATCTGTGCTTGCACCTGCTTACTGCTGACTTATTCATTATGGTACTGACTCTTCACATGTGCATTTAATGCAGGACTCCAGTTCACATTTAAATGTTATTTAGTAGGTTATACAGCAGTAAAATGTAAATAAATGTTCGTATACGGATTTCACATGGAAAATGGTATGTGCTGCAGTGGGACTCGAACTGGGAATGCCTGCTCGTTAGGCAGATGCTCTGACCACTACACTATTGCTGTGCTGCTTCATTTGCATATATCTTCCTTGTTATCCTCTTCAGCCTTTTAAGCTGCTTTAACTGTAGCTAAGTGATGGGAAAACTGCGCACCTATGGTTAGCTGTACTCAACGTTTTAAAATTAATTACAGGGGTTACTTTTTATTTTTATGTCCTGTTGCTGTTGTACACATGGGGGACTGTTGGTGGGGATATGCGGACACCTTTGGGCGGTCTCACTCATTTATTTACAGTTTCTGCTGTTCTACTTTGTAGAGGCGTGTTTATTCTGAGAGCTCTGCTCTCAGACATGCCCCCTTCAATCGTCCATGTACCATGTAGGATTAGGAGGACAGGCAGCGCACCTCCATTAATATGCATGGCACGCTGCTGTCCTCCTCCTAAACTGCCACTTCCATGCAGGACTAGATTAGTCCTGCATGGAATATTAGTGAATCTGGGGGTATGATTATGTTATGCTCATCCACAAGGGACTGCATAGCACTTGGAAAGGGTGCATGCCATAAGGTTATGCTGGAAATCCTAGTGACACATTGGAATAGCAGCCTCCTCACCCATGCCCAAGTTGTTAAACTTTCTTAGGACATGGAGTTTTGTGATTATGCTAAAAAACTGAGAAAAATATAAGCTTATAAAGTAGTGCTTAACAAAGTTTTATTAAGCACCTTTAAGTGCTGTTAAGCTTTAGTGTCATACTACAGCATAACAGTAGCCAATGATGGCCACCACAGAACAGTGGCAGAAGCTAAAACAACTTTAAAAGCTTGTAGATGCATCACACTGTTACACTTGTAAAATGAATGTGTAGGAGAGTGAAGTGTCTTAACATCTTTTAAAGCCCCAGAAGGACTCTTTTTCACTTCAGCCCACTGCAGAGCTATGTGTTTTGTCATTTTCACACTCCTAGCCTCCTACACATTTTTTCTGTAACTGGTAGTAAATACAGCAGAAAAAGCTCAATGCACTGCAAAGAATTGTAATTGGGTCTCCAGCCATAACTTTTATTATATTTTCTTGACATAGATGTCAAGATTGCTGTCTCGAGCGTTGCTTCACTCTGATCTTGTGAGCAATTTCTTGACATCCACATCTCAGACATATTGGTTAATTAAGATTAGAGACCCAACCATAATCCACTATGTTGATTTCCATTGTGATTTATGGAGGGATGCTGTGTCACACTATGGCAGACCTGTGTCTAACAGGCCTTCCTGATTAGCACCCTTGCTTGGTATATCATCTGGTTATGAAAGTGTCATGGTGACACAGTAGTATGCATTGCACATACTCATGAGATGTTATTGATGGTGACCCAGTAGCATGCATTGCACATACTCATGAGATGTTATTGATGGTGACCCAGTAGCATGCATTGCACATACTCATGAGATGTTATTGATGGTGACCCAGTAGCATGCACTGCACATACTCATGAGATGTTATTGATGGTGACCCAGTAGCATGCATTGCACATACTCATGAGATGTTATTGATGGTGACCCAGTAGCATGCATTGCACATACTCATGAGATGTTATTGATGGTGACCCAGTAGCATGCATTGCACATACTCATGAGATGTTATTGATGGTGACCCAGTAGCATGCATTGCACATACTCATGAGATGTTATTAATGGTGACCCAGTAGCATGCATTGCACATACTCATGAGATGTTATTGATGGTGACCCAGTAGCATGCATTGCACATACTCATGAGATGTTATTGAATCAAAGTATGTTTAACATAGATCAATTTAGTTTTGCTTTCCTAGGAGGTGGAGGAGGGGCATGGAAAACAAATGTTTAAAAGAGTTGCAAGGTGGGAGTGAGTTTCTCCTAAACTGTGACAACTACATTAAACACTGCAAAATATAGGAGGGATCCCCTCTGAACAGATATGTTATATACTACAGCAGGTGAGACTGGATTAGCCCTGGATGGGTAAAGTGCACATGGGATTATTGTAGAAAACATCCATTTCATTATATACTGTGAAAAATTACAAAGTGTCTCTCCTGAAGAAATAACACCAATTTAAATATTTTATGATGTGGGAACGACCTTACGTGGCAATTACTGCTATATTTGAAGATACTGAAAGAAGGGGAGAGCACTAGATAGAATCATTCTACATTACAGGGAGGGCTGTGTACAGCTTTTGCAATACCATACACTGATGGTCGATATACTCTTTCTCGTCAGCAGGGATGGTTGCATTGCATAATAGAATCCTCTGTTTGGATCTATAACAAATCCATTCTGTAACACCAAAATCAAACAAAATAAAAGCAACAGGAATGTGCACTAACAATGAAACTAAAAAAAAGGCGTTTTTATAGGATGGGCTTGTATATGGGAGATTTTACCCTCATACCCTCTGTTTGTTAGCTCCAAGATCTTACAACCATGCGGAATAAAACACACTGATGAAAGCAAGAAGGGCTCCCTTTCTCTATCTACAACATTCCCCTGTTTACAACACCAAACTCAAACTGCATCTGTAGTTCAGGATATCCCTCCCAGCTGTCTCCCAACCAAGATTTTCTCCATTCTGATTACTCAGCCTCTCAGAAAAGTTTGAACTAAGAGAATGCATTAATAGAGGAAGAAAAATACTGGCTTATGCCCAACTGCTATTAGGTATGCCAGTAGAGCCAGTATCTCCCATATCCAGCTGGTCTTACCTTACTGCTGAATGATGCATTAAATGCACTGTTTCTGCTGTATCTTGTAACAATTTACCCTGTCTTCAGTTAAGCAGCTGTCCCATACAACTATTCTCATTCATCATCCTCAAGACAAGTACTGCATTTCAGTCTTTTTCTGCCAAAAACTAAGCAGTTCTGTAGAAGCATAGCAAGCAGCCACCCTGTAACCTATCTGATAAAAACAACCATAGAATAAAAAATATCTAACATTAGATTTCAATTACACTGTTGATGAACAAATACATTTTTTGTACACTACCATAGCTCAGGATCTGACTCTGCTCCCTGGGGACTAGCCATGCTCCACACAGCCATGCTACAAGCGGCTTAACTACACTCCCCATCCACTCCCATATCATTAAATTTATTGACCAAAGCATATCACCTGACCCATCCCACCCCATATCATGAACTCTATTGGCCAAAACATATCACCTGATGCTTTACTACTCATACCAGCCAATATAGCCAACCAATTGAAAAATAATAAATAACCATTTAATTACAACAATATTTTCCTCACCTTCATTTATCAACCCCCCTACTCAATAGGTACATCCCAATATTTTTTGTAGTTTTCCTCACCCCATTTCCTTTCTATAATATTTCACACCTCCCATCATGCATAGGCATCTACTTAAACTAAAAGGAACGTTAACTATTCTAATCCAGTTAACTGCTTATTAATCATGTCTTTCCTACATTCAAACCAAGTCCTCATCAAAAACCTACTTAACCACTGCCAGCAAATACAGCTCCCTAATCTGGCCGTCCCTCATTGACATAGACAAAATTTGACTAAAAACATCTAAATTACTAACCTACACCAAATACAAAACCCTACATTCCAGTGCAAAAAAGTACTGCAGAGCTATGTGTTTTGTTCACACTCCTACTCCTCCATACCCTCAAAAACTCCACCACCCACCCCAGTAAACTAATAGAGAGTGGAGACATGCACCTCAACCCTGGCCCAACACTAGCCCCAACACCCAACCCACCCAAACCCCCTGCTTAAATACTCTCCTCCTCAATTCCCAAAAACACAACAAACCCCAGTTTCTTTCTCCAGCCTAAAACTAGATAATCTCAACATGCAAAGCATCTGTAATAAGACATCATACCTTCACGCATGGAGTGAATTACATCAGCACCACATCCTCGTTATCACTGAAACCTGGTTAACACCTAAAATTAAAGATGAAAGAAATCTTCTGGTTACATCATCATTGAGAAAAAATGAAAAGATAAACAGGCTGGTGACATAGATAGCATTGTTCAAGCCGAACTACAAATCCATACCCACCTCCCAACTATTCCACAATACAGCACTGAAGAAATACCAATAGCCAAACTCCACCTAACCAATCAGAAATCCATAATCATTGCCGCCACCTATGTGCCCCTCCCCCCAAAATCCCAAGATTACTGAAATTTAGCAACTTAATCTACAGTCAGCCAAGATATCACCCTGCTGGGTGACTTTAACATGGATCAGACCTCTGACAAACCTATCTCTACCCCCTCAGTATTAATCACTATCATTTCACTCAGCTGATCCAACAACCAACTTGATTTGACAAAGTATAAAAAAAAGCATCCATACTAGACTACATACTCCCAAACAACCCTGAAAATTTTAAGCTAGCCAGCACCCTCCCAGACTCTCTCAATGATCATCACCCCACCTACATCAACAAAGAAGGGGTCCAAATGAAGAGATGATGAAATCAGCAAGAAAAGGAGAGTCATATTGCTGGAACTGAAGTCATCCTCAAGTCTTAGTGTATACCTTCATATGGTGGACCCTGTTTTCACAAGATGTCACAAAGACGACACTGATATATCAGCTGTATCATATATAGCATAAATCATGGAGACAGGTAGGTTAAAAAAAAAAAAGACAGCTGGGTGCACAAGTCCCAGGATAAAATGTTCCCAATCTTGGTTGTTGTATCTTTCGGCTTTTCCCAATTAGGGGTCGCCACAGCGGAACTCCGGTCTGCTAATGATTGGCAGCAAATTTTTACATACTGAGTTGCCAGCCCTGACGTACAACCTTCAATGAAAGTACGCCCATTCACGCATGTCTCCACACAGAAGACGCTTTAGCTGAGAATCGAACAGGACAACTTCTTACTGTGAGGCAACAACGCTACCGCGGCACCACCACTACAGTACTATAAAATGTCCCCAATCTTGGTAGAAAAAAAAAAACACGTTTTCTGTTTTCTGATCCTACCAATAAAATGTCCCCAGTCTTGGCAGGATTAGAAAATAGAAAACGTGTTTTTTTGTTTTTTGTTTTTTTTTTAACCAAGACATGAGTGCTATAGTGCTCTGTACAGGCAGAGTATAAGCTGTAGCAAATGTTTACTGAATTTACATCAAGCAGTTTGCTATAGTTTAAAAGAAGACATCTTTTTTTTTAAATAATACATACTGCACACCTTGCAGGCAAGGAATAAACTGCAGCAACTGTTTGCTACACTTGTAGCAAGTAGAGTTCTACAGTTTAAAAGCAATTTTTTTTTACACATATACTTATATGTGCAGAATGGAAGGAAGATCAAGGACAGGCTACAGAAATGGGACCTGAATGGCTGGCACAGGAAGGTGGGGGAGGTGTCATGCATCTGGCCACCTGGTTGGTGTGCCTAAAGAAGGAAAAGCAGTTTTTTTTTTTTCTTTCGTTATTGTTGATCTTGAATGGTAGGTTTGGTGGGGTGTAGATCTAACTGTAATAAGCCGATCTCTCAAAGTGCTTTTTTATTTTCTTTCTTTCTTTATTTCGAGCTGGAGGTGGTGGATCTGACTTTAAAATGTAGAGATTGGATTAATAATACAGTGAAGTGATCGTTTTTTTACTCTTCATTGAAGAGCTGAGAGGGTGAGGTGATGGCTTGTGCTACCAGCACAAAGCAAGCTACGCTTCGGTTTCCTACAATGGGATTAGGCCAGGATCAGTGGGGGGTGGATCACCTTTTGTAGAAGGAAGTAGTAGTCCACAAAAAACACAAAAAAACATAAATATGATACAATAGACTGCAGAAGATAAGGAAGATAGTATGTATTATGTACTATTATGCAAAAAGCCCAGATTATCCAGATAGAAGATATTCAGAAAGATTGAGAGAAATTAGAAAAATAAAAATATTTGCACAAGAAAAAAAATCAAATGCTTTAAATGCAGACTTGCTCCCATTAATACAATGGATCCATGAAAAACATTGCATAGACAAAGAAACTTTGGGCCAACTGGAAAAAAGAACCATCAGAGGAAGTGTAAAAATATAAAGAACAAAACCCAGAGATTTTTGAGAGGTATAAAAATGAATTATGGACATGGGAAAGAAACAGAGATTTCATATGGTAAAATATGTATGCAAAGGAAAAATCAAACTAATCAATAAAAAAACAGCTCCAAAGACACTTGAAGAGAAATACAGACAAAGGCACTCAGATATGAAAAATTAAATAAGAACACAAAGAGTAATGTAGAACAGAAGATTATTAAGGCAGAAGTTAAACAAACTGAAATTATGGAATGCCTGCAAAGTGAAGCATTTAGTGTAGAAAGTCTAAGACAGGGTATGTCACAGCATGATGGAGCAAACAGCCCCCAACTTAAGGAGAAACAGGTGTGAGGCAGATGTCTGAAGAAGAAATATGAAAATGGGAAAGAAAAAGAGATTTGATATGGTGCAGTATTTATGCAAAGAATAAAGTAAAACTAATTGATACAAAACAGCACCACCAAAGATATTTGACGTAAAATACAGGCAAAGGATCCTGGATATGGAAAATTTTACAATACAAAAAATAAGAAAAGAAAAGGGTAAAAGAAGAAGAAAGAAAGATTAGTAATGAAAAAAGTTAAAGAAATAAAAACTGAAGTTATGGATTAACTGTGAAGGATTTAGTGTGGAAAATTCAATTTAGGTATCATCACAGCAGGCTGGAGCAATGAGTCCACAAATTAAGGAGAAACAGGTAGAATGGGAAGCATCAGAACAGATGCCACAAGATGATGCTCTGCAGAATGCGAAAGAGCAGGAAACAGTGGCAACTGTGATGCAGACAATGCTGTGGAGTGACAGGCCAGTGAGTTGCCATATGAAGGAGCAATGGATGACACAGGATGCGGTTGAAAAGGATATGTGACAGGAAGATGTTTTAGAACTTTCTGTAGAACACCCACAGGGAACAGAGAGCAAAGAATCTGCCTTAAGTTTAGAAGAAGATGATCTAAGAAAAGAGTTGCTCGATTTAAAAAACAGATTACAGAAAGTAAATGAGACAACATGTTAGAAGTCTGATAACATAGATGAACACAGTAATCAAGACTATTAACAGAAATTCATGTGATATAACAGAAGTAAATAGGATATATTACTGTGCGGCTAAACTAATAACCGATAAAGTCTTACCATAGAGACACAGTGCAGTAAGGGAAAGAAAGGGAAGAATCAAATGCCATCACGGAAGCATCAACGAGGGAAAACTATAAAGCAATTAAGAAGTGTCACTATTAAAAGAGTATAGAAGAAGGAACAGATCAACAAAATAAGTGGCAAGGGCAACGTGATAAAAGCAACGAGCAGTATTAGAAAAGACCAATCTCTATTGAACACTATTGCAAATAATAAAGATGGCACAGACAGAAAAAAAAAACTTAGAAGATATTCAGATTAATGTAAAGGAAAAGTACAAAATAAGAAATGAATTGAATTGATGACCCAAAAAAGGCTTCATAGAGAACTTGGAAACAAAGTAAAAGGAATAGAAACACCATAAAAAAGAAGAAATAGACACATTTTGGAGGAATATTTAAGAAGACCCTGTGAAAAGTAATAAAGATGCTGAATGGACAGAATCATTAAAAGAAGCAGTAAGGAGTTCAAATATATAGGATATGAAATGGGATGAGTTATGGGCCCAATAAATTGAAACAAAATAAAAAAAAATATCCTAACTGTAAAGTCCCAGGCTGAGATGTAGTGCCTAACTTAAGGCTAAAAGTATTAAGAACTTTACACAAAGATTTACCCCTGAGAAAGAAGCATAAGTTACACCCTACATTGATCATTACAGTGATCATGAAAGAGTGGCAAACCACTGTATAGCTAGGCCATTATAAAGGACAAATTATTATCCCGGGAATAAAAACTCAAAGGGGATATTCCAGGGTGTCTTTCTTACCGCTATTGTTTTGTCATGTCTTGCCCTTAACCCATTAAGCTGTTTACTTAACAGATTGTCTTGGTTAAAATTTGGTTCTCAGAAAACCAACTCACTTAAAGATTTCTCATCTACTTTTTGCTGATGAACTGCATAGTTCATCAGATGAGGAGGTGAAAGCACAACTGCAAATGGTTTAACTTTTTCAGATGATTTAAGAATGACGTTTGGTATTGATAAATATGCAAAAGCAATGTTTAAAGCAGGAAAGTTGCAGTACCAAGGAAATAGCAATCTAGGACAGGAATTTGATTTAAAGGAAATTGAGCAGGAAGGACTGTATAAATATTGGAGAACTGATAAAGGACCAGCAATAAAATATGTAAAATGTGAATAAAATTCAGTAAGGAATACTTCAAAAGACTAAAACTAATCCTGAAACAGCCTTGATATCTATGAATAAAGTCCAAGCTATAACCCAATTTGCTGTTCTTGTTCTATCTTACATTTTTGGTGCGAGCTACTGGCCCCAAAGGGTATTGGATGAGCTGGACAGAAAAACAAGAGTAAGGAAACCTCCATAAAAAACTTCTCCAAAGCCAACTTCATGCTACTCAAGTCAGAAGTGACAAACTTCATGACACCCATGCAGACGGGAACTGAAACTTCAACTGCTGAATCCTACACTAAGGTACTGTACGAGCACATCCACTCATGCATGAATTGTGCCATCCCAAATAGAACCAAGATGCTCTCCTCCAAAAAAAGGAAGCCAATCTGGTGGTCCCCTGCCATAAACAAACTTTACAACAAAAGGAAGAAAATGTTGCAGAAAAGAGGAAAATCCCAGGATGCAAAAAACTCCCTTACCAGCCTCAGTAAGAAGCTGAGATCCCTCATAAAATCCTCCAAAGCTAGTTATGAAAATACAATTGCCAAAGATTCCAAAGACAACCACAAGGCATTCTATAGTTATGTCAAGAATCTAAATGGCAATGCTCAGATCTGCTCTGAGCTACAACAGAATGGCATTAAATATGAAGTCTCTACATTGAGATGAAAGCGCTTAAACCTTTGTTCACAATAATGGAATGGATTATTGTTATAAAAGACATTGGCTATCACACACTGGACCCACCCAGTTTGTTCTAATATTTCTACAGTGTCCTGGATTCCTGGCTTCATGGTTCATTTGGTATACTAATTAATCCCTACATCACTCGATGGGTTGCCAACTGGCTTACTGACAGAACCCACACTGTAAAAGTAGCCAACTCCAAATCCATCTCCAGACAAGTGACAAGTGGAGTACCTCAGGGTTTAGTCCTGGGGCCGCTCTTGTTTGGCATTTACTTCTCTGAAGTACAGGTCAACACCAAGGGACTCTGGCTAACAAAGTTCACAGATGAAGGCAAACTAGGAGCCATTATTGAATCCCCAAATGTTGTGAATACTCTACAAAAGGGCCTTACAGAAACAGATGCTTGGTGCCAGAGCCATGCGGTCAAGCTCAATGCCAAGAAATGTATAGTTATCCCATTTGGGAAAAAACATGTACCTGTGAATTACCACATAGGTGGCAGTACACTAAACACTGAAAGTGTGATAAGGAACTTAGGGACACAGGTGGACAGTGGTCTCACATTCGATAACCACATCGCCAAAACAGTCAGGAAATCCTTCTATGTGGCACACCTCATCACAAAGGGCTTTTCATCCAGAAAAAAGGAGGTCATTGTCCCACTGTAATCATCCCTCATTAGACCCATTATAGAATACAATGCCCCATTTGGTATGTACCTCTCAAGACATCTGCAACAACTGGAAAGGCTGCAGAAATACCTCAATAAAAGAATTACAGGCCTAAAGCAGATGCCCTACACTGACTGCCTTAAAAAACTCCAGCTATACTCTGTCACATATCGTCTACTCAGAGGTGATCTCTGCTTAACATACAAGGCCATGTCAAACCCAGAGCTGTTGGACATGCTACACTTAAAGAAATCCCAGTCCCTCACAGCCACATGCTCCAGGGATCTAAACCTTGTCATCACAATAAACAAAACATGCTGGAGGGATAGGTTCCTGACCCAGAGACTCCCCAGACTCTGGAATAGACTGCCCATACATGTCAAGTAGAGCGCCTGTTTGGCCCTCTTCAAAAGGAACTTTGACGATTGGATGGAAGATAGTAAATTCACCCCTGGGATCACATCAGTTGCCCTGCTAGACAGGGGTCCAGGGAAGTAAATAGTGTGGGAAGAAATAGCCAAGGAATTGTTATGGCTAGGCTTGTATAGGCCCTAGGGCTGATAGCCCAGTACCAACCTATGAACCTAAGAAAAATGCTTCATGCTTATCAAATGATGTATAAAAATCAGTGTATACCAAGATTATATATTCCAAACACCAAAGGAGGTATGGGCCTCCTTAAAATTGATTACATGTATAGAGCTGCAATCATGGGTCTGCATACATATTTCTTAACCTCATCAGATCCAAACATACTGAAAGTTTTACAACACAAGCAGAGGAAGTCTAAGATGTCCTTCTTGCTTAGTTTAGCAGAAGCATTCAGGTAACAAGTGTGAATGGAAATCAAACCAGAAGCAGACAAAAATCAGATAGCAACTGAATGTGCAAAAAAAAGAAAGAAAAAATATAAGGAAAAGGATTATAGAAGAAGGAAAGAATGTAGAAAAGCCATGATTATAGTGGCAAGTGTAGAGATCTCCTGGAACAAGCTCATGTTGGTCAGGATCTGATGCAGGAATAGTTAAGGAGAAATTAACTGAAACCAAAGGATGAAAGGTTAGTAATGGTAGCCCACGATAGTGTACTACGTAGCCGTTGATTTACAAGGTCCATTGAGCATATGAAAGAAACAGAAAAATGTAGGTTCTGTAAAAAAGAACTGGAAACAGTCAGACACCTTGTTGCTGGGTGTAATACACTCACGGCCGAGGGCCTGTACCCTGATAGGCACAATTATGAGACAAGACTGTTGCATTGAGGATTGTGCAAACACTACAATATAAAAGTAGCTGAGAAGCATTGGAAGCATGAATCACAAAGCATTGTAGAGAAAGATGCACTGTATATCACACAGAATTACCCATTACCAGCAAATCAAAAAAATAGATGTGAGAAAGCCAGATATAGTAGTCCATGAAAAAAGACAAAAGTAGCACTGATCATTGAAATTGCTACATCTAGCAATTACAGTGTCTCATGTACAGGGAGACACAAAGTCATAAAATATCAAGATTTGCAGGCAGAAACAAGAGAGCAGTGTGGAAGAAAGATACCCAGGCAGTTTCAATAATAGTGAGTGCAATGGGTCTAAAAAATAAAAGAATCTACAGTCATATTTAGATATGCTACCAATACATGTAACAACATGAATTACAGGAGTCAGTTCTGGGCACATTGCAAGTGCTGCAAAGAGCAGTTTTGGCTAACATGAATGATTGAAACAATATTAATTCATAAACTTCAATTGTACCCTGATTTAGGAATGGGGTGAATTTCCATTATGGTATTAGAAACCCAAAAGATTTGAAGAACTTAAACAGAGAATACCACAAGTCCCCATATGGCTGTATTTCAACTCTGTAAGAAACTTTATCAGTTTTGATAAATCCTATATTTAATACCAGACAATGTGAATGCGAACCTCTCAAATATTTTCCTCTAGATGAAGCTGCCTGTCACTTCAATAGCTCCTTCTTAACCACAGCCAACCAACAAGCCCAACTGAGACATAAAGGACTAAAATCAGATTAGGACCCATGACTAACTAGTCAAACTAAACAACTCATGAGAGACAGAGAAAAGCTTGAAAAAATGGCAGAAAACTAGGACCCGGTCCTTCTTAGATTGATAGAGAGCCTTAGAAACAATACAAAGGCACAGGTTCGTTATGATAAAAACAACTACTTAAAAAAGATAGTACTGCATTTGCAGTCAAACCTGAGTGCTACAGCACTTGTGTGTGGTCTAAATTTTAGAAAGCAGTTTGCTACAGTTTAAAAGCATAAATACATTTTTTTTTTATTTGCGGAAGAATTGGAGGCAAGGCGCAACAATGGTGGAGGGGGAGTCATGCATTATCAGTAGAAACAGTACCATTTTTTGTTGTTTTTGCTCTTCACTTTAAAGAGCTTTGGGGAAGGGGCACTAGCTTGTGGTATTGGTCCAGGGCACTGACTGAGCCTGCTAGCTTCTGTCTATTGCCATCTCCAAGGCATGTAATCTAAACCATATCGGACTTTTAAATAACCTAAAACAATTCCAATCTGCCATAAAATATTAGCTGGCAATTAATAAACTATGTAACTGTGTATTAATATAGTATTTTTGATTCTACTTAAAATATATTGAAAACATGCATTTTCTTAATCCAATATGCTTTGTAAATAATGTTTGTTGACTGTTTGTTTTGAACTATTTTGTGAATAATGGAAAAATAACACATCCAGCCTCACCACAGAAATGGAATAGCAAAAACGAGTCCAGATATATGATAAAACTTTAATGTCAGACAAGCGCTTTCGCGTATAGAATATACGCTTCTTCAGATCATAAAAACAAATAAAACTGAGCAAGTTTATATATGGTAGCAGCATTTCATAGTTGAATTAAATTAAGTTAAATTGAGTTAATCAAACAATCAAACAATATACAATCAATAAATTGCCTAACTATTCAATCACTAGTGCAAAAAATCCTTCTCCAAGTAGCCACACACAAATCAGTGTATGTAAAACAACTCCCAAATGTCCCAAAACCAATAAAGGAAATATATATATATGCATATATGCAAAGACCTGATGTTATTCACAATATTATAGAATATATATATATTCTCCTAACCATACAAAGATACTTCAAGCACTCTTATCATGTCAAAAAACCACATTTCTCAAATAAATAAATAAATAAATAAGGAGATGAATAAATGAATAGTGAAATATATCTAAACATTTGAATAAATAAATAACTTAGTTATATCAATATAAAAAGCAATATGAAATCAACATGAATCAACATAAGATGACAGAAGATGTATATGGGGCTAAGCACATTCATTTATAGTCAAAAACCAGAGTTCATATAAATAAGTATTAGCTATAATGTAAGGTTATTATAAGTCCCCAGCTCATTTAATATGTAGGAATATATTATGCAAGAAGCATAGTACATCAATTATCAAAACCTCATAAAAAATATATATAAAATATGTAAAGAGTGTAAAAAATGTATACATATGCATACATATATATATGTATTATATAGGTGCCAAAAATAAAACAAAAACAACCTATAGATATGTCAAAAAATATTAACAATTGACATTACCTCTAAGCATCATTATCTACGTATAGCTAGAAAAGACCTAATGGATACATATGCATTTAGTCCCGGTGGATAATGGCCTCTTAGCTTGAAAATCCATTCAAGCTCCCTTTGTTCCAGATAATTCATATAATCTACACCTCTATTACCCAAACTAACAATCCGTAAAACCCTAAATGCAAAAGTGTGGTCACTATTCATGGAAATGTGTTTCGCTAGTGCATTAAGTTCATTTTTGCATCTAATATCATAAAGATGATTGTATATTCTCTGTTTAAGCTTCCTTTTCGTCAGTCCTATATAAAATACGGGACATCGCTGACAGGTTGCTAAATAGATCAGCCCAGATGTCTCACAAGAAGCATAAAATCTTGGTTTGAAAGAACAATCCAATATAGGATGTGTAAAACCCTGCTCAGTTGAAATATATTTACAATAATTACATTTCCTGCACGGATATGTGCCTAATTTCTCTGAGGTCCTAATATACAAGGAGTCATTAATTATTGGGTTCGTACATAATATAATTTTCAAACTTCTATTGTTCCTATAAGTGAACCCAGGGGTATGTCCAACTATTTTAGCTGTCCTATCATCAATGGTCAGTACGCCCCAATTCCTATTAATGATAGCTCTAATGGCTGTGCTATCATTGGTATAGGTTGTAATAAACTTTAACTTTTCCATTGAACTGTTCTTACATTTATATTTATTGACACCATCATGACACTTATAGGTGGTCATACTCTTTGAACCCTGATCATTTCCAGTGACCTGGGCCCTTACTTTTTTGACCATATTGATATCGTAACCTCTATTAACAAAATTTTTTTCCATATTGTCAAATTCTATCAAAAGGTCTTTATTGTCCCTACATAACTTCAATAATCTATTAAACTGACTTTTCACTATTCCTTGAAAAACATGACGAGGATGCATGCTGTCATAACGCAATATAGCGTTCTTCCAGCATTCCTTTCTATGAAAGGTAGACGTTAATCTACCTCCCTTAATACTCAGACAGACATCAAGAAAACTTACTGATTCATAAGAAGTCTCATATGTAAATCTAAGGAAACTATTAGTAGTTTCCAAATAATCCAAAAATGACTTAAATTCTGATAAGGTACCATTCCAAACAATTAAAACATCGTCCACGAAACGCCTATAGATCAAAGCCTTGCTAAATGACTCATGTGTAAAGAGAAATTCTCTCTCCCATTGATAGACCACCAAGTTCGCATAAGTGTTAGCACAGGGGGTGCCCATAGCCAAGCCTGACTGTTGTAGGTATAGGCATCCCCTGAACGCAAACACATTATGCGATAGTATCAAATCCAAAAGCTGGCAGATCAAAATTTCTCTATTACGATCTATATGAGTGAAAGATTGAAGTAACATTCTTATGGCCTCAATGCCCTCATCATTAGGGATGGATGTAAATAAATGTTTTACATCCATTGTAATTAGGAGATGTTCCCCTTTACATAGTTCTATGTCTAAACCATCTAATAAATCCAGAAGCTCATAGGTATCTTTTAATATAGTAGGAATACCAGTAACAAGTGGTCTCAATATTTTTTCTAAATAAATCGAAATGTTTTCTGTCACCCATTTGTCACCAGAGACTATGGGTCGTAAGGGAGGGGGATCTACAGCCTTATGCATTTTAGGTAGACCTTTAATGACTGGCGTCTTGGGATGTTCATTATAAAAGAATTCATATAACTCTTTGGTTATTTGGCGGCACATCAACAGATCATATAAAGTGTCATTAACTTCTTTTATTATCTTAATAAACATGATATTGTTAATTTTCACATAGGTACCATTGTCACTAAGCATGTTATTCATAAGTTCTATGTAATTCTCTGTGTCCAACAGCACTACACCCCCTCCCTTATCTGCAGGTCTTATGGTGAGAGATGGTTCAGTGGAGAGTTTATGAAGTGAGCGTCTCTCCTCTTCACTCATATTGAAATATAAGCATTTCCTAGCCCCACTAAAAAAATACCCATATATATCCCGCTCACATAACTTAATAGAGCTCTCAATATGTGCTGGTAGTGGAGGGGAAAAAGTGCTTTTACGCTTACAAGAAAAGTGTTCTGATGTATTATTATCCACATTAACATTGAATTTATCATAAAAATACAACTTTAAAGCAACCATTCGTCCAAAGGCACGCAAATCAGTCATTAGATCATGCATCACACTGCCCTGCGACGGGATAAAGGACAAGCCTTTATCTAGAATGTTAATGTCAGAGGGAGTAAACACGAACCTGGACAAGTTGAAAAAAAGGTGTGCTACTGTCTCTGTCTTCTCCTCTGTTGTTGCTGATTTTCTCCCGAAAATTTTTGCTTCCTTCTGTCCCAACTTCTTGAGCGATCTCGTTGAAATGCAGTTTTTTTTATGGGAAATGGAAAAAAATGATCATTATCACCAACACCATACTTGCGTATGGCCCCTAGTTCCCTATGTGCTACAAGGTTATGATTGGCTTCCTGGTTAGGTAAAGGGGTAGATGCCATTGCTTCAACTCCCCGTGGTGAGGGCAGCTCAGGAGGAGTAACAAAAGCAGTATCAGAACTGCAACCAGAGTTAGAAGCTCCTTGATCTGCTACAGAAGAGGCAGTTAATTCTGTAGCAATCAGCGTAGTATCCGTTGGCACTACATTTCGAATGGAGTTACCAGCCAATGCAGCACGATCTACTCTCCTCTGCCAAACGAACACACCCCCTGTCGAGAAATCCTGATAGCCACGCTGTAATTTTTTATGTTTAATTTGTTGAAGTTTAATGGCATATAAGTCCACCTGGGTGTAAATGTTTTCAAGCTTTTTTACACATGAGTCATTATTGAAACTATCGCGAATCTCACTATTCAATCTGGTTACCTTAGACAGCAAGTCTTGTTCAATCGGTTTAAAGTAATCAATAATTAACTGTACATACTTGAAGCTGGCATCCAAATTAATCTCTTGCCATTGTTTAAGTAAAACTGGATGGCTCTCCCGTAGGTAGGCATGCAGAGAACCCGCATGCCTCTGGGAACGAGCCGAAAATGCAAACAAGCCTCCATATGTTTGCGCTGCCAAACAAGGCGTTGTAATCTGAATAAGTCATTCTCAAGTTGTCTAGTTAGAGAATTAAAGTGTTCCAAGTTATCAATATTATTATTCAAAGATATCGGAGCCTGCACCTGCAAATCCAGACCCAATAAAGGATTACTGCTGCTGTTAATAATATTAGACCATTTATTAGTTGTCAAGTTGGTCCTCGGATCCGGATTGTAGTCAAGTTCCACATTCATATTCGCCATGCTGTGTGGAAGGGCAGTTAAAAAGCAGAAACAAAACAAATAATGAAAAAAAACTGCACCTTCCAAGGGAGACTGTTCGTCACAAGAAAAGGTAATGGAAAAATAACACGTCCAGCCTCACCACAGAAATGGAATAGCAAAAACGAGTCCAGATATACGATAAAACTTTAATGTCAGACAAGCGCTTTCGCGTATAGAATATACCCTTCTTCAGATCATAAAAACAAATAAAACTGAGCAAGTTTATATATGGTAGCAGCATTTCATAATTGAATTAAATTAAGTTAAATTAGAAAAGTTAGTTAGTTTTTTTCATTATTTATTTTGTGAATAATGTTTGTTCACTTTTATTTTAAATTTTCAAAAATGTATTTCTACCCTTGTTTTGGAGCTTTTCACCCCAGGCCTCCTCTATAAATGGGCATTTTGGTTCCCAGATGGTCTTTCCCTGTAAACAAAAGCAAACAAACAAATAATTAAAGTACATGTCAGTTTAGTTTAATATCAGAAAGGGGGAAAAAAGAATCAGAGATGCAAGAGATTAACTACTTACTTTACTACCAAATGTATGGATGAAATAATAAAATTAACAGGACTGTAAACAAGAAATACAGTTTTAAAATGCAGCTAATATATATTTTCTATTTCACAGGTCTTAAGCCCACAACACATGAAATGCTATCTGCAAGTATATCACAGACAAGATTACTGCAGACATGCAGCATGCCTCATGCCAGCCTAGTCAACAGTGTGAGTTCCATTCAAGGTAAGTTTGCTTTCGGCATTGATAGCCACCAATCACTAGGAGTGTGTACTTTGATCATAAAATGTTAACATGTTTGCAGAGAGAGGGAGAGAGAGAGAGGAAAAGAGAGTACTAACCTGGCTAGTGTTTGAATGGCACAATTAAAGTTTACAAAAATGTTTGTGAAGTTCATTTAGACTGTCTACCAAGATGTACTGCAGTCTTCCCAATCTGTAAATGGTTGTTGGTAATAATTACTCATAGTGGAAAAATCATGTCAGAATATATACAACAAGATTCATAGGTTGGTACTAGGCTATAGGCCCTAGGGCCTATACAACCCTAGCCAAAACAATTCCCTGGATATTTCTTCCCACAATATTTACTTTTCTGGACCCCTGACTAGCAGGGTGACTGACATGATCCCTGGAGTGAATTTCCTATCTCCCATCCAATTGTCAAGGTTCCTTTTGAAGAGGGCCAAGGAAGCACTCTGCTTGACATGTATGGGCAGTCTATTCCAGAGTATGGGGAGTCTCTGGGTCAGGAACCTATCCCTCCAACATGTTTTGTTCATTGTGATGAGAAAGTTTAGATCCCTGGAGCTTGTGGCTTTGAGGGATTAGGATTTCTTTAAGTGGAGCATGTCCAACAGCTCAGGGTTTAACATGGTCTTGTATGTTAAGAAGAGATCTCCTCTGAGTAGATGATATGCCACAGAGAATAGCTGGAGGTTTTTAGACAGTCAGCATAGGGCATCTGCTTTAGGCCTGTGATTCTTTTAGTGAGGTATTTCTGCAGCCTTCCCAGCTGTTGCAGATGTCTTGTGAGGTACATACCAAATGGGTAGTTGTATTCTATAATGGGTCTAATGAGGGATGAGTACAGTGGGACAATAACCTCCTTTTTTCTGGATGAAAAGTGCTTAGTGATGAGGTGTGTCATGTAGAAGGATTTCCTGACTGTTGTGGTGATGTGGTTATCAAAGGTGAGACCACTGTCCATCTGTGTCCCTAAGTCTCTCATCACACTTTTGGTGTTTAGTGTACTGTCACCTATGTGGTAATTCATGGATACATGTTTTTTCCCAAAGGGGATAACTACATTTCTTGGCAATAAGTTTGAGCCCATGGCTCTGGCACCAAGCATCTGTTTCTCTAAGGCCCTTTTGTTATATATGAATGATTCGTGATAATGGGAACCCTACTTTTTGTCAGTGGCCATATGGTCAACATTAAGAACATTATTATTGGTATCTTGTAAAAGTAATTAGAAGTGGAAATGCATGAGAATGTTAGTGTTATGTTGTTATCACTTTTTAGTCTCTCTCTCTCTCTCTCTTCTCTGGGTTGATGCAGTCTTGGGGCAGGTAGAGATATATCTTTCTCTGGCAGAGGCCAGAATTTATAATGAAACAGACTGCCAGGCTGGACATATGCGGAGGCAAGTAGGTAGGCTGTTCTAAGGCCTCAAGGTGCATCTTTGGGTCATTCATCATTGCCCACTCCACTGAACTATATACATAAGAAGTCCAGGAGAAGTGTTAGAGATAGGGATAACTGCCTGTTCAGTGTAGACATGATGGCTCCTGGTGCTGAATCCTGTGCCCCTGCTGGGAGTTTTCATTCCTCAGACATTAACATGAACGCCAGTAAGGTCAGCTTACCACAAAACTGGTCCATCACCCACCACTAAAGTCAGCTCACACATAGACTGGCATCAGCAGTGGAGGGATCTAGGGCAGTAAAGGGCATGGAATCAGGATGACAGCCCAAGTGCTAATCGTTGTTGGAAAGGAAGTGGGGGGGATAAAAGTATATTATAGAATCAAGTGCAAACCATTCTGTACATAAGAAATACATACTGAGAACAAAAATAAAAAAAGAACAGAAAAGAAAATTAAAGGCAATTAACAGCAATTAAGTGTTATTTAAAACATGTAATAAGCTCTCTTTGAATATTAATATGAAAGGGTTAGTAAGATGCACATCACAGACATACAAGAAGCTCTCTACGGATATTCATCAGGAAGGACAAGTTGAATGTACGTCATCTCATTGGTATAGTGACCTTGAAAGGTAATAGTATCAACATTCTTTTCTGGTCCAGCTTTAGAGCTAGACATAACACTGAGATGGCTCTGACCACAGTCTTTAATGAATTATTTATGATGATAGATTGATGTTGTTACTCTTTTCTGGTCCTGCTCAGTCTCTTCTCACCTTTTGACATACTGGATCATCTATTCTTCTATACTGATTGGAGCATTACTGTGGTATTACAGGTGCCATCCTAGAGTGGTTTGCCTGTTACCTGACTGGATGCACCCAGAGAGTAATATTGGAGATTAATTTGATCTCCCCTTTCTCTGCTGATAATGGAATATTACATAATTTATGTTATGTCAGTACTTATGCCATTTTGTGTGCATACAAGTGCCCTCAGTTTATTACGTAAAGAATTAAAGACAAAGTCAGCAATACATAGGAGCAAAGACCAACAATCAGAAACTTTTAAAATAGGTGCACTTCTTGTCTACAGTGTTGATTGGATATGAATTCATTTCATTTACTGCTCATAGGTAGAGGCTCTCGGTAAATCATAATGCAGCAGAACAGACTCCCCATCCACATAAGACAAAGTTCCTCCCTGTCCATTTTCAAGCACAAATTAGATCCATGGATGGGAAATAGAAAGTGTATTCCAGGACTACTCCTCTGTACTACTAATGGACAGATGCAACTCTTAAATGTTTTATCCCATGCATGGGTCCCCTCAAATTATCTATGGTATGATCCCAATTATTGTTATTGGGGTAATATACAATTATTGACCATGGGATGGGTAAGGCTAATCTATAGCCAAATGGGATAGGTTATTTTGAGTACAAAAAGGAAAACTGTCTAGGCTTAAAATGGCTCCCAAGAGCAGTTAGCCTAGTGCTTGCTATGACCAGCTCAGAAATGCAGCAATAAGGAGCAATATAACTGGCTTTGTGTAATCAACGGTAGTCTGTCAGAACCTTGTACCACATCTGATAAAGTATTTCCTTGTCACATTGTTTGGCTCCCATGGAATACTTTGCACTCATGGCTCTAGTGATATTACGTTGATGATAACAAGGAATTGTGGGCCAGACTACTGATGATATGGCTGTTGCGTGTCCACCTGCAAGAAAACTGTTATGTAAAAATGGGCCACAAGGGATTTCATTAAACTCTTATTATAAGGGTAAATTTGGTATTTTCTGGGGAGTACCTGGCAATTGAGAGGTGTGTTGTAGGAGCAGAGGTGAACCTGCTTGTATTAGTTAGAGCAGGTTTGCTGCATAAGCATTTGGAGATACTATACAAGATAGAGAGAGATTAAACAAGGTCAGACAGAGAGTGCCTGCACCTAGTAAAGAATCAGACAAAAAAGCTTTGAAGAGGAAACAGGCTTGACTCCAGATAATCCAAAATAAACTTTAACATAAAAAGAGAAACAATTAAATAATTGCATTTTCATTTCACAGACTTTATCAGAAGTATCACACTAAACAACTCTGGGGTTTATATACTCCATATCCAATAACCCATCTTGTTAATTGACAATTAAAAACAATTAAATCCCAATGAATAGTCATAGCAACACAGAATAAGTAAATAACAATATCAGCAATAAATGGAAAACTAAAAGGAAAAATATATATATTAAATAATTGACTATTACCATATCAGTCTTTAACAACCTATTAACATAATGTATATGATGAATATTTTAACATAAAACAATCATTAAAAACATGTCTAAAAACATAGGTTCATAGGTTCATACTAGGCTATCTGCCCTAGGGCATTTATAAGCCTAGCCAGAATGTGTTTGGCTTTCGCCACCCATTTTAAATTAATTTTGCTATGCCCTTTTTTGAGGTTAGTATACTGTGCCTCTGTCTAACAGTGACACAGAAGTGATACCCGGGGTAAACCTACGATCTCCCATCCACTCATCAAGATTCCTCTTGAAGAGAGTCAATGAGGGACTCTGCCTAACCTGGACTGGGATTTTATTCCAGAGTGAAGGGAGCCTCTGGGTTATGAATCTGTCCCTCCAGCATGTCCTATTTATTTCAGTGCTGAGGTTCAAGTCTCTCGAGCATGTAGCTCGATGGGATTTGGATTTTCTGAGGTGCAGCATGTCCATTAATTCCGGGTTGGACGTGGCTTTATATGTCAGACACAGATCGCCTCTGAACAGGCGGTATGCCACTGAGTAGAGCTGGAGTTTCTTTAACCGGGCAGCATATGGCATCTGTTTGAGCCCTTTGATCCTCTTGGTGAGGTACTTTTGGGGTCTTTCCAGTTGCTGCAGGTGTCTGGTGAGGTACATTCCAAAAGGGGCATTGTACTCAATTATGGGCCTGATGAGGGATGAGTAAAGAGGCACGATGACCTCCCCTGATCTAGATGTGAATCCCTTCATGATTAGGTGGGCTATATAAAATGTTTTTCTATCCACTTTGGCCACGTGGTTGTCAAATGAGAGATTGCTATCAACTTGGGTCCCCAGGTCCCTAATTACTTCTTCTGCACTTAATGGATTACCACCTATGTGGTAATTTGTGGGCACTTTGTTTTTGCCAAAGGGGATGACTATACACTTTTTGGCGTTTAGCTTGAGGCCATGGCTCTGGCACCAGTTGTCTGTTTCTATGAGGCCCTTTTGGAGGATGCTTGTGTCAGCTGGAGAGTCGATTATGGCGCCCAGTTTGCAGTCATCTGTGAACTTGGTCAGCCACAGTCCTTCTGTGTTAGCCTGTACCTCCGAGAAATATATACCGAACAAGAGAGGTCCCAGGACTGAGCCTTGTGGGATGCCACTTGTAACTGGTTTAGAGTCTGACATGGCTCCAGCAATTCTAAGCATGTGGGTTCTGTCCTTGAGCCAGTTTGCAACCCATCTAGTGACATAGGGGCTTATATTTAAGCTGGTGAGCTTATCTATAATGCCCGAGTGGGGTATTGTATCGAAGGCTTTTGCGAGGTCCAAGTAGGCTGTGTGGACCACCTTCCCCTCATCAATGACCTTGGTGACTGTTTCAAAGAAATCAACCAGGTTTAAGAGGCAGGATCTGCCCTTAACAAAGCCAAACTGGGTAGGATCCAGTGTCTGTAGGTCCCCAATATCTTTATTTATGAGGTTCATGATGATCCTTTCCATAACTTTGCAGACCAAGCTAGTCAGGCTTATGGGGCGATAGTTTCCAGGATCGGTTGAGGCACCACCTTTGTGGAGAGGGACCACAGTTGCTGTATGCCACTCTTTGGGTACATATCCTGTAGTAAGGCTGAGAGTGAACAGTAGTTTTATGTTTGGGTTTAGCTCTTCTTGGAGTTCATGTAGGATGCAGCCTGGGACACCGTCTGGTCCCATTGATGCTGTGTTTTTTGCTTTGGAGAGGGCGGCTCTTACCTGAGCATCTGAAATGTCAGGGGGGCAGTACTCTGCTGGGATAGATATTTGCCCTTTTGGTGGGGAGGGGGGGAGAAGTTTGCACTGAACCTGTCAGCTAGGATGTTGGCAATGTCTGTAGGTTCGGTGTATTTTTGTCATTTTGGACTAATTCTGAGCATATCTGGGAATTACCACCCAGGTTCCTAACATAACTAAAGAAAGCCTTGTGATTATCCTTAGTGTCCTGTGCAATTTTTCTCTCAAAGCTGGCCTTAGACAATTTTATGAGTGCCCGTAGTTTTTTGGTACTACTGATTAGAGATGCCTTCCCTTTTTGGAATTTTGCTCTATCATTTAGTAGCTTCCTCCTTCTATTGTATAGTTTGTTTATGGTTGGGGTCCACCAGACAGGACGTCTGCCTTTGGAGGATTGGGTCTTGGTTTTATTTGGGATCGCATGATCCATGCATTCCTGAAGGTGTTCATAGAATGTGTTTATAAAGGATTCTGCGGTCTGGGCCGTATTTTCCATAGGCCCGGGGGCTTTGAAGGATTCCACCTCAGTTTTGAGGAGTGTGAAATTTGCTTTAGAGAAGTTTTTCACTGTGGTTTTCTGGGCAGGGGGTGGTGTCGGGATGTGAATATACAATGAGATTAGTTTATGGTCTGATCTTACCAGTGAGGAATACACTTCTGGTCTGGAGCATAGAGTCCCTATGTTGGTGATGATCAGGTCCAGTATGTTTTCCCCTCTTGCAGGAGTGGTAACAAGTTGTTCCATAGTATTTGAGTTTATAAATTCTAGGAACCTTTGGGCTAGGGTGTTGGAGCTAGAGTAATGCTCCCAGTCTATGTTTGGGTAGTTGAAGTCGCCCAATATAATGGTGCTTGGAGAGACCTTCATAATTTCCAGTGTTTTCAGGAAGGCCGAGTGGGGTTCCTGGGTTAGGGAGGGTGGTCTGTAGCAGGCTATAAACTGGAAGGCAGTTTTACCCACAGTTAGTTGCACATGGATAGTCTCTGATGCTTCGTGCTGTGCCACCAACCTGGAGGTGTGGGTATCTTTGATGAATATTGATACTCCCCCTCCTTTTGTGGGTCGGTCCAAGTTTTGGGGCTGAAAAGCATGGTATGAGGTATAACCTGGTAGTGCTGGGGTGCTCTCGGGAGCCTTGAACCAGGTTTCTGTTACTGCACAGATATCGATGTTCTCCATGCTAAGGAGAGTTTCGAGTGCGTGCATCTTGAGGTTTAGACTTCTGGCATTGAGTAGCATTATTCTTAGTTTCTTATCCCTTGTGATACCTATGGAGGTGGGTTTGTCTTTTGAGCCTTGCCTAAAAAAGGCACTATGAGGGTAGCAAGAGCCTTTGCCAATATCTGAAAGCCCAGAGGTGACAGGTGTAAGCCGTCCCTAGCGAAGCATCGTGGCTTGTCGAGCATGTCATCCCAGGCTGACAGGCATTGGATCCCCTTTGAATGACACCAATACTTAAGCCAATTGTTGAAATTGATCATCGTGTCTTCATATTGTGGCATCATTCTTGGTGAGGGTAAGATGCTACTCAAGGTCAGGGTCATACCGGCCTGGGCCACATGCTCAGATTTCATGTAGTCCAGGGAGGTACGTCTCAGGTCATTCACACCAGCATGGACAATGACTGAGTCATATTTGTACTTGCCTTGGAGTGACCTGAGTGCTTGCGTTATGTGGCGGATCCTAGCGCCCAACAGGCAGCTCACCGTGACCTTCTCCTTGTTCAGCCTGGTGAGCGGGACGTCAGTGTGCCTGACGATAGAGTCACCTATTACAAGTATATCAGGTGTGTTGTTTAGCCTTAAGGGCTGTGACTGTTCGGCACACTGGCTTTGTGAGCTATGTGTTGCACGTGTTTTGTTTTGGGGTAGCAGTTGCTTGGGTGTCTGCTTTGGAGGTCTCTGCTGCTTAGACAGATTTTTATTTAGAGCCTCCAAGTATGTTTTTGTGTGTTTATGTGTTTGGTTTGCTGTCGTGGTAGGTCTATGTGAGACTGGAATTGTACTGAGTGTGGTTTCCTTCTCCTCCTGACTGGTTACACAAGTACTGAGTTGAGAGAGCTTAGCCTCCAGTTTGGCTATATGGATGCATCTCTCCCATGTGTTGGAATTTGTCGGGAGGAGGAGAGGGTTGTCTGTGTACATGAGGCAGTTGTAACATTGCCTCAAGATTCCCAGATTCACCAGCTGGACCGGAGAGAATATTGACAACTGACCTTTGGACATGCTAGAATAGTATTGGGAATTCCTTTATAATTGAAAAAAAGGGCCAATGGGGAACAAGGTACTCAAGAGGACTTTGTGAGAATGTAGTGCTTTTCATTTTTAGTGCTGACTTATATAATTGCTTTAGTGAGCAAGTGCCTTTAGTGAGCAAGTGCCAGGTAACTTAAATGCAATGTGTTACAGGTAACTTAAATGCAAAAATGACAAACAATAACTTTCTTTTAAGGGAAACAAGGAAATGAGTACAGTAAGCAATGCAGATATCACTAGGGATCCACAGAAGCGCTGAAAAGACGTGTTTTAGGTGGTATTAGCGTTTCAGGGAAATAACAAGCAAACAAAGAACAAGCATACAAACAGAGCTAGATTCAGCAGGCCTGGATCTAGTCTATGCTACAGCAAACAAGGTGTACCAATTTCAGTAAGAAACAGTTGAAATATGCAGGCACTATAAGCCTTTAACTAGAAATTCCCAGCTCAGAAGGGCAGAGTCCAGCCTCTCCTCCCACAAGAGTGCAGACCACGAACCTTCTTAATGTAAAATAACTGGCCTGAAGCCCAAGTGCTTAAACCAGAACTAATACACTTTTAGAATAACAGACACTGAGCCCTCAATCAGCAGTTCCCAACTTAGAAGGATGTAAGCTACCTGTCCTGCCACCACAGTGCAGGCCACAAACCTTCCTAATGTAAAACAACTGGTCTGAAGCCCAAGTGCTTAATCCAAAAGACTTAGAATGATAGCTACACTTTAATCAAGTTACTACCAAGCAGTAATAAATACAATTGAATACTTTGAAGAATGCCTGGATTAGTGCTCAAGTTATACAAACAAAGCTAGATTCAGCAGGCCTGGATCTAGTCTATGCTACAGCAAACAAGGTGTACCAATTTCAGTAAGAAGCAGTACAAATATGCAGGCACTATAAGCCTTTAACCAGAAATTCCCAGCTCAGAAGGGCAGAGTCCAGCCTCTCCTCTCACAAGAATGCAGACCACGAACCCTTTTAATGTAAAATAACTGGCCTGAAGCCCAAGTGCTTTAACCAGAATTAATATACTTTTAGAATAACTGACACTGAGCCCTCAATCAGCAGTTCCCAACTTAGAAGGATGTAAGCTACCTGTCCTGCCACTACAGTGCAGACCACAAACCTTCTTAATGTAGAACAACTGGTCTGAAGCCCAAGTGCTTAAACTAAAAGGCTTAGAATGAGCTACACCAAGAAGTAATAAATACAACTGAGTACTTTTAAGATGACGCAAAAGCAAAATAAAGTAGGAAGAAACACAAATACAGTAAAAGCAGATAATTTTTTTTTCAGAAAAGTAGCAAAAACAGTAGTAAAAACAATTCACATGCAGTGCAAGCTGGCACACTTGAGTATGTAGCAATATTAGTCCACACACAGTTTGAAAAAATGTAATTAAATTAAAAAGGACTAAAAGCAAGTGCAGAAAGGGTTTATTAGGTAGAATGCGGTAAAGAGATGGGACTGGGGTTGTGTCCTAGATCATATCTACAGTGGGGCGGGCACTGCAAAAGCCACCAATTTAAACTACAACCAAGAACAAGGAGGGGGAGTGGGGAAGACAGTTTTAACAGAGCTAGATATGAGAAATCACAGTCCAAATTATAAAACCACAAAAAGTGCAGAAAATATACTTAAATCAGCTTATAAATGCACAAAAAACAAATGAAGCACACACCAAAACAACGGTCCCAGACCCGGACCCAGTGCATGGTATCGTTTTAAATCAGCTTATGTCCAGTTGATGTATGCAGACAAATCTCAGTAGCCAGCACCTCGATTTAAAATGATTACTAGAAATGTAACCAACACAGATTTTAATGTTAGCAGAAACCCCCCAAGCTAATTAACACTTAAAGGAATTTCAAAGCAGTCTAACAACTACCGCAGAGCTTCAGAGACACACACAAGACATTTTCAACTACAAAAAGTGCAGAAAATATACTTAAATCAGCTTATGTCCAGTTGATGTATGCAGACAAATCTCAGTAGCCAGCACCTCGATTTAAAATGATTACACATTTCTAAAAACAATATATATTGCACTATCCTAAACCACCATCTAGTGTCCTAAAAGAAACATTACACCTAACTCTCTCAAACAGGCAAAGGACTCAGTAAAATCCAGACATAAAATGCATCAAAAATAAATGTGTATCAAATGTAAAATAATGTAAACAATATGCATATATACGAATTATAAGAAAAAGGGAGTGTAAAAGGAGTAAAAAGAAAACAATTCAGATAAACTCTTAATATTTATATATAAATGAATAAATTATCATAGCCTAGCTGCTCTTAGTTTTAGAATAGGGGCTAAAGACACATTTTCATTAAGCCCTGGGGCACTATTGGCTTCCATTGCAAGCTGCCAATAAACATCTTTACATTCTATTTTAGTCTCCTAGGGCCCATCATCAATTGCAACTTCTTCCCATACAAAAAAATAAAAATGTAGCTTGAACCAAAGTGTGTTTATATAATGTACTTTTTTCATTCTTAGTTTTCACATCATACAAGTGCTCATAAATTCTCCTTTTAAGCTTATGCTCAAGTCTTTCCTATATAAAAAGCATTGCAGTTCTCACACTGAGCAATATAAATCACCCGAATGCTATTACAGTTGGTATGAGTTCTACCTGTAATATATTTGCCGCTATCCTTAATATACACTGACTCACTGTGTGATATATAAGGGCACGGAGTATAAGTACCACATTTAAATGTTCTGCTTTTCTTGTTATTTAGCTTATTTTTTTATTCCTATTCTGATCCAATAAAGCCTTAATATTCAACCCCTTCCTAAATGTAAATTTAAGGGACATTTTTAGAAATAGCATCCAAGTCTGAAAAGCTAACAAACTTTTACTGTTCTATAATAATAATATTTGTCATAACATTAGTATTGCCATTATGTAGAATTACTTCAGATAAATTAGATTTCCTTAAGGAATGTGATAAATTAAAGATGTTTATAGAGAGAAAATATCCCCTGAAATTAATCGAAGAAGTTATTGAAGAAGTTAAGGCAGGAAGGAAGGATAGATTTCCCCCCTTTTAGAGAAGAACAATGGCACACCTGGACACAAAATTGATCAGAACAGTGTGGTTCTTAATCATAAGAAGGATGATGAGGGGCCTTATATATCACACAGTATGTCACTGTATATTAAGGGTAAGGGCAAATCTATTACAGGTAGAACTCATGCCAACTGTAATAGCATCAGGGTGATTTAAATTGCTCAGTGTGAGAACTGTAATGCTTTTTATATAGGGAAGACTGAGCGCAAGCTTAAAAGTAGAATTTATGAGCACTTGTATGATGTGAAAACTAAGAATGAGAAAATTGCATTCTATAAACACACTTTGGTTTTTATTCAAGCTACATTTTTATTCTTTTGTATTGGAAGAAGTTCCAATTGATGTTAGGTGGACCCTGGGAGACTAAAATAGAATATAAAGAGGTCTATTGGCAGCTTGCAATGGAAGCCAATAGAGGCCCAGGGCTTAATGAAAATGTGTCCTTAGACCCTATTTTAAAACTAAGAGCAGTTAGGCTATCATAATTTATTCAATTTATGTAAACATTGAGTGTGTATCTGAAGTGTGTGTTTTTTTACCCCTTTTTTTTTTATTTTATTTTATTTTATTTTACATTTGTTGACCGGGCTAGTCTGGCTGGATACATGTCCATTTTCAGCAGAGGCCCGAGGAGAAAAGCTCCACTAATATACTAGTAGATAACAAATAACAAAAGTATACAAAGCATGCAAGCAAATAAAGGAACTATTATCATGTAAAGTAGTACAATGCAGAGGCAATTTAACAAGAAATAAACAATAGTAAGGAATCATTATGACTTAATATTTGCTAGAGTAAGACTGCTAAAAAATGAAGAAGGGAGAAAATAGTGACACATGGAGAGTCTATAAATATTTACATCATTAACAAATTAGTAGCAGACATGTTGTGCCGGGTACTACTTTAGGATAGAGATTTGCACAGAAGAGATCAGTATCTAGGTTAGCTAAAAGGAGAAATGACAGGTTGCAGTGTTATAGCAAGTAAAGGAAGAAGAGCTAGTATAGGAGAAATTAACAAGCCGGTGAGTTGCTAGGTCTACTACACTAGAGGGATAGAAGTAGTGATAGAGGGTAGGTAGAAGTGCAAAGGAGGGTATAGGAGAGAGGGATTGTTTCCTGAGCTCAGTCAGGATTAGAGCAGGGGCATAGCCAGTGGGATTGCAAATGGTTCCTTATTTGTTTTTTGAAAAGGTGAGATGAGCCTAAAGTGGTCAGTTCTATGGGAAGTTTATTCCAATATGATCCAACAGTATTGGCAAATAAGGAGTCACCTGCTTTATTGTGGGATTTGAGAGTAGCTACTAGAAGTTTGCTGGCTGAGCGAAGGGAAGTAAGATTTTTGTAAGGGAAATGAGGTTATTAAGTATGGGTGTATTAGAGGGGTAATGGAGAATTTTATAAGTGATGACTAATTGATGTAGGAGAATTAGATTCTGAAGTTCCAGCCAGTTAAGGTTTTTGAGATTAAGACAATGGTGAGTACGGAATGGGGAACCTGTGGCAAACCTGGCAATACTATGGTAGGCTGTGGCAAGTTTCTGAAGGTTAGCTTTTGAAATGTTGATAAATGATGGAGAGGCATACAATAGTGTAGAGATGAGATGAGTTTGGGCAAGAGACACTCGGGTAGTTGCAGTAAGAAAGGGCTTAAGTCTATAGAGGGCACCTATCTTTTTATTAACAGCCTTGATGGTTAGATCAATGTGGCAGTCAAAGCTTAGTTGATTGTCTATAGTAACGCCTAGTAGTTTAGTGGAACAGTCAGGATTAATGATAGTGCCATTGCCGGACACAATGGAAAATGAGATTGGGGCAGATTTAAGGGTTGGGGTGAAGAGTAGTAATTTGTTTTTTTTTGGGATTAAGAAGGAGACAGATATGTTGGAACCATTTTTCTGCTGCTGTAAAGACTTTTTGGGTGGAAGAGTGGAGTTCTTCTGAAGATAAAGCAGAGCAGATGAGAGTTGAATCATCAGCATACTGAATACAAGTGGATGTCGGGAGTGAAGTAGACAGGTTATTTATAAATACAGAGAAGAGGAGGGGACCTAAGATGGATCCTTGAGGATCACCGATAGTGACTGGGAGCTGAGAGGATATATGGCTGTCCCAGAGGACAGCTTGTTTTCTATCTTTCAAATAAGAGTCAAACCACTGTAATGCCGAAGAGTCAAGTGAGAGGGATGTCAAGGTATCTAGGAGTAGTTGATGGTTGACCATATCAAAGGCTTTTGAGAGGTCCAGGAATAAGGCAGAGGAGAAAAGGTTGTTATTGCGATTTTTGTTGATCATGTCTGTGAAGGAGAGAAGGGCAGTGGAAGTACTATGGTAGGGCCTAAAACCATGTTGAGAGTCTAAGAGTAGGCCATTTTGCACGAGATGATATAAGAGTTGATGGTGAATACAACATTCCATGATTTTAGATAGTGGAGATAGTAGGGCTATAGGCCGGAAGTTAGAAAGTTCATTAGAGTTACCTCCTTTGTGGAGGGGAATGATATGGGAGACTTTCCAGCAGGATGGGATAGTAGATTCGGTTATTGTTCTGTTAATTAAGATAGAGACTGGGTAAGCTAGTTCTGCTGCTGCTAGTTGCAGATATTCAACTGGTAGTTTGTCGGCTGAAGGGGTGCAAGGTTTAAGTTTAGAGAGTAACTTACGTATGTGGGTTCTGGAGACTGTACTAAATTTTAAAGTGGGGGTGTTATTTTGAGGAGAGGTGTTTTGAAGGGAAGGGGGGGGAGTCATGGTGTTTGCTAGAGAGGTGACTGTTTCAGAGAAGAAGTTGTTGAATGTATTGGCTATTATATTGGGTGGGGTTTGAGCTAAGATAGCTGGTGTAGGCATTTTGGTATTCCCTGGATGGAGCAGTTTATTGATTCCTGACCAGAATTTTTTGGGGTTGTAATATTGGTTTTGTTGATATTGAAGGTAAAATTTTTTTTTATCAAGATAGGTGAGTTTTTTTGTAGTATTTCTAAGATGTTTGAAGTTTAGAAGGTCAGCAGGGTTTTTAGTGGTTCTCCATTTAGTCCATAGTTTATTTCTAGCAAGCATTGTTTGTTTGTTTTTTTTTGGAGAGCCAGGGGGCAGCTTTGGAGCCTATTCTAATTAGTCGAGAAGGGGCATGATGCTGGAGAATTTGTAGGAAAGTGTTATTGAAATGGGTAACTGCTTCGTCAAGTGGGAGGTGTTTTAGAGTTGACCAGTTACATTCCTTGAGTTCATTAAGGAAAGAGGACAGGTTAAAGTTTTTTTTGTTATGTATGGTACGATAAGTAGCCTCTTTGAGAATGTTATCTTTTTGTTTAGTGATATAGGTGAGGAGATGGTCGCTGATATTGTCTGGGAGTATTCCAGTTTTATAAGAATGGGGATTGTTGCTGATCAATATCCAGTCCAGGATGGCTTGTTTATTGGTTGATTTGTGAATTCTAGTAGGGGAGTTTATGGTTTGTTGAAAGTTACCCTTTTCTTATAATTTGTATATATACATATTGTTTACATTTTTTACATTTGATATACATTTATGTTTGATGCATTTTATGTCTGGATTTTTCTGAGATCTTTGTGTATTTGAGACACTTAGGTCCAATGTTTCTTTTAGGACACTAGATGGTGGTTTAGGATAGTGCAATATATACTGTTTTTAGAAAAGTTTTTAGACATGTTTTTAATAATTGCTTTGTGTTTAAATATTCATCATATACATTATGTTAATTGGTTATTAAAGACTGATATGGTAATAATCAATTATTTACTATATGTTTTTATTCTTTTTAATTTTCTATTTATTGCTGATATGGTTAATTACTTCCTATATAAAGATAAAAAATAGTTGGAACAAGACAAGAAGGGAGGTACCTTCTTTGGTGAATCTTGAGCTTACTATTTCTTTCCAGAGAGGGAGAAGTTTGAAGGATTTTTTAGTAAGAGGTAGGTTTGAGAGACCAACACAGAAGCTAGCATGTGCAATAACACGGAAGGGAACTTTCCCCTGTGGAAAGTGTGCAATATGCCCTTACATAATCAGAGAAGCTGAAGATATTAAAGGGAAAAGTTTTAATACTATAGGAACATTTAACTGCACTAGCAGGGGGATTATATATCTTATAAAATGCTTTTGTGGCAAAGGCTATATTGGGGAAACTAAAAGAAGTCTGGCTGAGAGAATAAAAGAACATGTTAGGGATGTTAAAAATAGGAAGATGAGCAGCCCAGTGGCAGAACATTTTCATTCAGAACATGGGGGTATAATAGACAATATGAAAGTCACAATTTTCGAACAAGTATACAACAGACATGGAGATGAAAATGTATTGAAAAAGATTTTAAGAAGAAAGGAAGCAATTTTAATAATGAAATATGAAACTTTGCAGCCTTTAGGAATGAATAAAGAGTGCAATTGGTAGAATTTCATGGGTTAATTGTTAGCTTAACAATTAGGAACTGATTTTATTATGTAATGAATTGTTAATTGATATGGCAGCTGTATAAAAGGACTGTGTGAGTGAGCTTCACTTTTTTATTCTGTAAAGGCTTGCAGCCGAGGCGCTAGGAGAGGAGAGACAACTAAAAGGTTTTTATTAAATTCTTATTTTGGAAAGTAGAGCTGTTTTCACTGGTCTTTTGTGTGGTTTCAGAATACTTCCTATGTGTTGTTATGACTATTGTTTTAATTGTCAATTAATATGATGGGTTATTGGATATGGAATATATAATCTCCAAAGTTGTTTAATGTGGTATATCTGATGAAGTCTGTGAAACAAAAATGCGGAGATTTAGTTAAATGTTTATTTTGTTTTTATATTAAAAGTTATTTTGGATTATCCAAAGTCGAGCCTGGTTCCTCTGCAATGTTTTTCTTTTTTTGGTCTGGTTATTGGGTGCTGCACTTTGTGTGGCTTAAGCACTGTTTTCCTGCTTTGTTCAAGGCTGGGACTAGTAAAGATAACTTGATGTCCAGAGCAGTCACTGTAGAAGGGAATACCAAATAAAGTGAAGAACAACCTTGGAGAAGGAAGTGGAAAATATTACTACCAGAAGAAATTTAGAGAGTGCTACTATCAGAAATGGTTCCCAGCAATACAAGACTGAAATAAATGCACATTTTAATTAGAAATATTTTATTTGGAAGAACCTGCTTTGCCTGTACTTGTATGTAATAAACTGAACTATTTTTTTTATAAAGACTCATGGGGTCAGCTGCATTAATTTTTCACACTGGTAGGTTGTGGCAGACATTTTTGGCTCCAGTTATTATTGACAAAGTTCAGAGATGCTTTGCTACCAATTTGAGTGTAATTGCCCCAAAAGAGAGAACGATGTAGTGGTTATGCTGTGAATTTATGGTTATTTGTGCACCTGCAGATGTATCTATATTCAAAGGTGACTACAATGAAACAGTATAGACTATAGTGGCTGTAGCAAAAAGGGTGGTTGTTTTAGCCAAGTTGTTGGCTACCACAAGGATAATGGCATCATTAAAACAGCTGTCCCAGGAGGAAGACCTCAAAGTGTATTGTATCACCTTCACGCAATATACTCACCAGTGGGATGGGACCCAGCTGACTGGGCCAGGATTTTCTCAGCTTGTTTAACTGGAGAACCACTGACAGACTTCACTGACACTGAGAGGCCTGACTAATAAGTCTATAAAACTAATGTCTTTTGACTTTTCCCGGTTAGGGGTCGCCACAGCGGAACTCCGATCTGCTGATGATTGGCAGTGGATGTTTACGGTGCCGAGGTGCCAGCCCAATGCCCAACTTTCAAAGAAGGCACACCCTTTCACACATGCACCTACCTGCATGTCTTTAAATGTCACTCGACCTTGGGGAGGACATGCAGACTCCACACAGAAGGTGCTCCAGCCGAGAATCGAATCAGAGAGCCTCTTGCTGTGAGATGACAATGCTAACTGCTCTACCACCGCGGCCCCTGCCTGACTAGCAAGTCTATGATAATGTCAAAAAGTCTTTACTTGCCAGAACTTATGGTTAATCAGAGACACATGCTCCAAAGTTTCCTAGATTGGCATTTTCTTATAACAAAATGGCAAGGCCAGAGTTCTGTAAATTAAAGAATATTATGATTGTTGATAAATGCAAAGGCCTAGCATATTAAGAAAATGAAAAGAAATTATAGCAATTGACGGATTCAAAAGTTCTTTACTACTACTTTAAGAAAATGAGCATATCAAAGTGACCCTAGATATGCTGAAAGTTTCGTTGTAGAAAGGCTGTTATGTCATGATACCATATATAAATCTGAGTCATCTAAACTTGAAGTTAAACATTTGTTAAATGTTGGTAGCAAACAAAAAGTAGCAGCTGCAGACACACATTGTTTTAAATGGCAAACATGAGGTCATGTAGAATTATGTTTTGCGAGAGAAAGTAATATTTTATTTCTGTATTTAATTGTTAGCAAGGATAGTGCACTGTCCATTAAGGACTTTTTCAGACTCTGCCCAGGAGCACTGCCCTGTTAAGTGACTTGGTCAGAAAAATAAAGTAGACAAAAGGAGAATGACAGTATCAAACCCAGGCAACCCACACAGTTCATAACCTTCATCTTTCCTGCTGTTAGACTGTTATACCTATGCAAGATATAATGTCTGAAAAACATATTACTAGTCTAGTAATGTTATGCCTACAGAATGTGAAAACAAATTATCTCCTAGGATACTTGTTAACTGCACACCATTACTTTGGAGTTGCCAGATTAATGAAGTACAATCTCTTAACTGGTGGCAGAGAACTACAAGGATTATTAGACTCAAGCAGTATAGTAACACTTATAAAGGAGCAGTGTGTATGTAATAATAAAACTATTACTTACAGAGCAGTATAATTAGTATGCATTAGCATTTCTTTTTTTTTTTTTTTTTTAAATTTCTTTTTATTGACTTTTAGTTATAACAAAACAAATCATACAAAACTATAATACATTATAAAATATGTAAACAGAAGTCACTCTACAAGAACTAACTATATACAGAACCCATCTATGCGAGGTCCCTAACAAGAAGGTTTAAATGCAGAGTATTTATGTTAGTATAAACTCATACACCATTCTCCAAGTGTCCCTCTGTGTAGGATTTAGCCTCATGGAATACCACAGATATTTGTGGGCAGAAATATGCTTCCCAGCAATCTTTTGGAGACCTTCCCAAGAAAGAGTCGATCTATCCCTCCAATTTAAGGTGATATAGTATTTTATCAGCATAAAAGATGTTATAAGAAAGTGTATATTCTTAACGCCTTCCTTCCGGGGTATATGGAGGAGGGCAAATTGCCAAGAGAGCGTAGATTTTTCATAGCCCATTATTTCTAGTTTGACTCTGAGGGCACACCAAAGCCTGTAAGTGCACTTGCAACTCCAAAAGATGTGCATGATATCTGCTTCCATCGTAGGGCAGAATTGGCAAAAAGGAGGAATTTCATTGTACATCTTGTTTAGTAAAGCTGGGGTATAGTATGCGTTATTTATTAACATAAGTTGGGTATCATTAGCATTTCTAAGAAGCAGTATCTTATTACTTATACTGAAGTGCAATCTGGGTTAGGAAAGGTAATTCAACCAGTTGCTGTTGTTTCCAATGTAACACACAAGATAATAATGGGAAAAAATCTTCCCCATTTTAAACAGTTATGGAAGCACTGTGAAGCAGGTACTTTCTTTGATAGAGCACCCTATCAGTGCAGTGAGGGAAACCTACAGAGAAGTAAGTCTATAATATACCTCTACCAAACCCATGAAAGAGAGATGAACAACTGCCAGACACATTCATTGGAGGGAAGAAAATTAAGACAAGCTAGTAAAAAACAAAAAAGGCAATGGACAGAAGACACTCCAATGAAATCCAATTCAGTAGTACAGTAGTTTAATAAAGTAAAGTTAGCGCTTTCGTACAGGTCAATCCCTGTACTTCTTCAGACAAAAAAACACCATTAACAAAATCACTTAAAAACCTTCCCCCAACAGGTAACCACACCTACCAAGAATCACATGAACAATTAATAAATTTAAATGCATTGACTTACAAAATAGTCTGTTTAAAAATAGTCTGTTTAAAAACTGGTAGAGGTGAAAAACTGAGAGCCAGAATTCTTATAACATATCTGACTTTCGGCTTTTCCCGGTTAGGGGTCACCACAGCGTAACTCCGGTCTGCTCATGATTGGCAGTGGATTTTTATGGTGGCAAGTTGCCAGCCCGATGCCCAGCCTTCAACGAAGGCACGCCCATTCACGCTCGCACCTACCTGCATGTCTTTAACATCACTCGACTGCAGGGAGGACACGCAGACTCCACACAGAAGGCACTCCAGTCAAGAATTAAACAGGAGAACCTCTTGCTGTGAGGCGGTGCTAACCGCTGCACCACTGCAGCTCTAAAATGTATAATAAATATGTATATATTAAAAAATTTAATAATATAAAATTTAATAATAAAAATCTCATCTTATATGGACAACAAATGCATATACTATTACATACATTTATATGAATATAAATATATATGTATATGTATAAATAAATCCTAAAATTCAATAAGCTTACAATTAATGAAACGCATAGAAAATATATGTACATGTATCACAATTCTTTTCTAATTAAACTCCTTAATTTCAAAATACAAGCTATGGAGCACACATCATTGATGCCTGGATGCCTAAATGAAGGGATGGATGACTATTTTGTAAGTTTGACCTGTACCAAAGCGCTAACCTTACCTTATTAAACTACTGTACTACTGAATTGGATTTCATTGGAGTGTCTTTTGTCCATTGCCTTTTTTGTTTTTTACATTCATTGGAGGGTACGACTCCATCAAAGATCAAAGCATGCTATTAGAAAAGCCAAAAGCTACGAACCATTGCAAGGAAAACAAAGAGAAGAAGAATCTAAAGCAGTTAAAGAGTTATGTCAGAATGCACTTCTAACAGAACCAGTAGAGGGAGCTAAATTACTCAGAGTGTTGCAAAGCAGGGAGCAGAATTGACTAGCAGAAAAGTAAGTGAAGGTAAAACTCACTGAAGGGGGTGTAGTCTGAAAAATGAAGTTAAAAGTTTGGAAAATGCATGCTTTGGGGTGAATTCTATATATTCTATCAAGCTGAAAATAAAATGCCCCAGAAATGGAGAATTCAAAGCAACAGGCTGTGTCGAGGGGAGAAGAGTAACAATAGTAGCGATTTCAAAAAGATAGTTAACTCACTGAGTCCTGAACAGCAAGGGATGGGAATTAAGCTCCTTGCTTCCAGAAGTTTTTTAAGCCAGAAAACTACTTACTTCCTGAAAGGGTTTCTCCCATGTCTGCTGTAGCAGCACACCTCAAATCTGTCAATAGAGTATAATGCTCCATTTGGCATGTACCTCACTAGACACCTGCAACAGCTGTAGAGGCCACAAAAGTACCTCACGAAGAGGATCCTAGGCCTTAAACACATCTCCTACATGGACAGGCTCAAAAAACTCCAGCTATTTTCTGTCTCATATCGTTTACTAAGAGGCGATCTCTGCTTGACTTAAAATCCATATCTGACCCAGCTCTGTTAGAAATGCTACAGCTAAAGAAATCCAATCTCTCCACACCACATGCTCCAGAGACCTTAACCTCATTACCACAATCAACAGAACATGCTGGAGGGACAGGTTCATAACCCAGAGACTGCCCATGCTCTGGAATAGACTTCCCGTACATGTCAAGCAGAGCACCTCACTGGCCCTCTTCAAGAGAAATCTTGATGAGTGGATGGGAAATAGAAAGTTCATCCTGGGGATCACTCCAGTGGCTATAATTGATAGAGACACTGGGAACTAACGTCGGACGGCACAATGCCAGCCAGGGCACTTCTATGGGCTAGGCTTATAAAGGCTCCAGGGCCATTTGCCTAGTACACAGCTATGAACCTAAGAATTACAAAAGTTGGTTGGTAGATTTATTTATTTTTATTTATTCAGTTTGATAACCAGGGTAGAGCACTGATCTGGAAAGACCCATTTCAGGCACAGCCTGGGCCCAAAATGGCATTAAACAAGATAATTAACAACAGATATTTTATAGACAAGTAGCATTGTGTTTGATACTAACATTGAGTAAACAGCTGCAATACTGCAAATGTACGAAATATGTACTCATCCCACTGAAAGAGAAAGTGGAGAGGAGATGGAGGCAGACTGTTAAAGTGGGGGACAGAGAACGTAGTGGGGTAAAGTGTATATTACAACAGCTAGAAAGGAAAGAAAATCAAGAGCACACAGAGTTTGTATACAAAATTTACAACGAGGTAGTTGATTTCAGCAGACTATTCTGTAGAGATGTGCTACTAATATAAGAAAGGCAGGATGAGCTGCCTGAAGGTGAAAGAAGAGTAGAGGGAGTAGGTAGTGAGGTGATGTCCCCCTTGGAAAATCATCCCCATTCTGATTCAAACATGAAATGTTATGTTGTGTCAAGAAGGAGGAGTATGTGGAGGCATCTTATAGAGGGGTGGAAGAGATTCCCAGAGTTTATGATTTAGGATGGAGAAGAAATGGTCTGTACAACAAACTCTAGTTCTAGGACATTGAAGGAGTGATGCATTATGCAGTGCTGTCAGCAGCAAAACTCTGGCCAGTGACAATGAATTTATATCATAAATTTATTCAAAAGAAAACTAGTATTTAACCTTCAAAAATGTATTAGTATGGAATAAGGCTAATTTTTGGGCTTTTCCATTGGTTACATTTTTCCTTAAATCATTTAACTTCACTTGTATTTAAGTGTTGTGTTTGCGGGGGTTTGTGTTAGAGATTGGTGACTTTAGCCAGAGATCTGGAGAGAATCAGAACTAAATCCAAGGCATCTATTGACATCTGCTGAAAAACAAGTATTTTTAAAACCTAAATTGCATTTTGAGAACAATTCTAATGAATTGCTGCTTTACTTAAACTGTTTTGACTGTGATTTTCTGCACTTTATTTTTCTAGTACATCTGCATTTTATAGCATCAGCTAGATTCAGACTTACTGAATCTACACTGTTTGGTATCACTTGAGCACTAAAACCAGCCATCTTACATTAACAGGGACCCCCTGCACCTTTGTGACAGACTTGTGCAACCTAGGACCCATCTGAGGTGGGGACTGCTGGAATAAGGCTCAGTCTTGGGCTTTCCCATTGGTTACTTTGTTTTAAAATCATTTAACTTCACTTGTATTTAAGCCTTGCATTTACACATAGCTGTACATCATGTAATGGGGTTTAGCACAGCTGTATATAGCTATGCATAGAAGCAAAAAGCCTGGAAAGACAATTTTCCCTAGATATCTGATAGGGAACCTGCCCTAAGCTCCCCTGCTTCAACATGTACAACACAGTTGTGCACCACTACCCTGTGAGCAACTCAGCTGTGCATTGTGGAGCAGTGATGCAGTCTTCTACTCCTAGCCCTCCATAGAATAGACACGTTTTATTAGTCCATCTAGCTCACTCCCCACTAGTTACTACAGTATATACCTGCCATAATGGACAGTTTCCCACCATTTCTCCAGCCAGATGGATTAGCATGGGCAGCCAGAGGCAATGTATCAATTGCCTCATGCATACTGACAAACAATTACTCCTAAAACAAACAAACAAAACATGTGAGAGATGTATCTATACTATGCAAAATGGTGAAAGCACTAACAACAGGGCTGTAACCATCGAGGCGAACGCTGAAGGTAATCTAACAGCCCTTATTCATGTTCTAATGGGTCGCATGGATAACTTAACCCAACGTATGGATCGTATTTCTGGTGCTGGTGTTGGTAACCATACTGCTTCAAGGAGTCCGGCTCGCAGTACATCTGAACCAACTCTTCCTACGGAGCTGAATCATCCTACGAATATTGCAGCTCGCTCAACCCAACTTGACAATAGGCATCCTAGACTGTCTCCAGGAATTCAACCTGGGTAAGGCATTAATTCCCAGTGTGCTGACAATGCCATACAAGGGAGTTCTCCTTCTAACTTGGATACTGCTTCTGTTCCATCAATCGGCACCTTTTTAAATAAAAATCATTTTTTTGGTAATGAAAGTGTAACAGCAGATCAACAGAACGCCGAAGGGACAGTAAGTAGTATTTCCAATTTGATTGGTGATTTTGACCACAAACTCTTCAGATGCAGGAAATTGCAGCTTGAAATCTCTTATTTTGAAGAGTGTATAGTCAAAAAACTTATTCCAAAGGGCTTGCGACAATGGCACTACCCTGTTGGCTTAAGAGAAGGCTCATAATTCCATCGTGAGCTTCTAACTTTGTTCGATAAACAAGGGTTTGAATTCATTAACTTGCTTATTGCTAACTATAAATCTGAAGTTGATGGTTTAAAATGTGAACTCGAACTTTTGGAACATAATATCAAAACGAACTGTGACTTTTTGAGGTACAAGTACGAATACATTCGTACTTTCACCAGTATTGAGGCAACTTTGGTTAAGTTAACCAACATTAAGAAGAAGAAAATAGCCAGGGATATTCACGAATATAACACTAATAGAGCGTATCCCCGTCCACCTCCTATATCACAAACTGTCAATAATACGGGGTCCCCCTCTGATCTTAACACTAGTACATCTAGTACACCGAATGAAGAACAGGGAATGGTTTCTAGTATACAGGACGATGTAAGTCAGCCTCTCCGTCGTAGTGAGAGACTACTTAACAGCAGCACTAGGAATATCAATAGCAACAATGGGATTAACAACAATGGACAGGTGCAGGTACAGAATAATTCTCACATTAATGGACAGACTTCCAACAATCAACAGGGTTTTCAGAGGAATACAAATACCAGATATACGAACCCGAGAGCGAGAAACAATCACGGGACTATGAAGAACAGGCGGAATCAACGCAAGAGACGATGAATCATCTGATACACCCCCGCATTATAGTAGACTCTAAAGGGGATTTTAAAATTTATAATTATACTCTTTTCAATGTTGATCAGGATCTAGTTGAATTTTTTTCTAGAGGTTTGTCGTTTGTTCCTGACTCCCACATGGATCTGGTTAAAACTATTGTTGACCTCAAATTATTTGTGCGTAAGCTTAATTTGAAAATTTTGATGGGTGAAAAGTCCACCCTCACCAGTTCCCTCAAAGTTTCTAGTTTGTTCAATCCCCCCTTGCATGAGACCTTGCACTCTTTTGAAAAGATGTGTGAGTTTGACTTAAGGGCTTTAGCAGCTAACAGGAACAGTACTAGCAATGTTTTTAATATTACTAGGGACCAGCGTGACTTTATTAGCATGCTACGGGAATGTAATATAAGGGTAATGAAACCGGATAAGGGGGGTGGACTTGTTTTTATGGATTACAACATCTGTGTAGAGAAAATGTTATCCCTCCTTAATACCAAGTCTTATGCACTTGCTAGTATCAGTGAGGTCAACACAGCATATAATAAAATAAGGGGCATCTTGGAAGATCTGTTTTTAGAAGGAGTGACTGATATTGATCTGTATCGGTACTTGAATATGATTGCTCCTAAGATACCAGCACTATTTGGCACTCCAAAGATCCATACGTCAATAGCTGAACCCCCTTTTAGACCCATCGTAGATGGGCGTGGGTCTATAACTTACGCATGTGCCAAGTATGTTGATAGCATACTCAGGCCACTGATAGAACAGGAGCCTCAAATCTGCAAGGATATTAACAACATTCCTTTTAACCAGGATTTCTTTTTCCTTACGATTGATGTTAAGGATTTATATACGGTCATACCTCAGAAATTAGGGCTTGAGTGGATAAGAGAGTTCCTTATAGCTCGATGGATCAACAGGAACACTATTTACTTGGTAGAAACCCTTTTAGAAATAGTATTGATCTATAACTATATGGTGTTTGATGGTGGAATATACTTACAGAAATCAGGGGTGGCAATGGGTTCGCCCTGTGGCGGAAGTTTCGCCAACTGTATCATGGCTCATTGGGAAAAGACACTGTTGTTTAATAATAGTCTCTTTGTGAGCAATGTCGCCTGGTACACTAGGTACCAGGACAACATGTTCCTCTTATGTAAGGGGCCACCATCGGTAGTACCAAACTTTATTAACAACATTTCCCAAATGAATTTTTTAGAGTTCACGTTTAACTTACAGGAGTTTAACATCAACTTCCTAGATATTCTCTTATGTAAGGACATTGCAAATTCTCGGTATAAAAGTGTTATATATAGGAAGCCTACGTATTCTAACGCTTTCTTGCACTTTACCAGTTGCCACCCTAACCACCAAAAGCGAGCTGTTGTGAAAGGACAGATGGTTAGGGCAGCCAGGATGATCTCCGATGATAAAGATTTTAAAGACGAATGTGAACACCTGCGAGTAATGTTCACAAATAGGGGGTATCCACAATCTATCCTGGTTGAGATTACATCTGAAGTGATATATAAGCGGCAAACTGGCTTCTTTAGACATATTCTCACCAGTTCTAATAGGGATAATTTAATGGAACTACAGACTACTAATGTCCTGCACAACAAGGTAAAAGATCATGCCTTTAAAACTAGTTTTTTGTGTACTTATAGTTTAGACCATTTCGAAATTAGAAGGTTGCTTAGTAAAAATTGGACCCTTATTTTGGAGGACACTACCCTAGTTAATTTACTAGAAGCATGTCCTAAAATCATCTATAGGTGGGGCCAAAATCTTAAAACATTACTTGAAGTAAAGCAATACGACAGACATACTAAATCTTCTGGCATGACCAGATGTGGAGCATGCAGACAATGTAAGTTTGTTTGCATAGACCCCGCTGTTAGGATTAGAGATCAAATATATAAAATCAGAGGCAAATATAATTGTGAGACTAATAGTGTAGTTTATTGTGCAGTCTGTCAAAGATGTGCTGCTTTTACATAGGTAAAACCAAAAGGAAACTAAAGCAGCGCATCTACGAGCACTACTACGCTATTAACAAAAAAGATCCTACTAATGCCTTAGCTAGGCACATTACCCGGTTCCCAGATCACAGTTTTAAATTCACTATCCTTAAACAGATTGATCACAATATTAGAGGGGGTCCCTGGCAGGTTAGGTTGGAGATGGAAGAGCTATTCTGGCAGATCAGAACTGCCGCTTATATGTTCCCTGGCTTAAACGAATATGTTTCCATCAGTTGTATCTTAAAACACCTTACAATGAAAAGGTGACTTGAGATTGTAGGTTAAGTCTCAGTCTATATATTTACTTATTTTTTTGTAATACTATACTGTTTGCGTTTTTTATATTTATTTATTATTTGTTTATAAGGTTATTATCCTCATTTTTCATTAATAAGTATCAGTATGCGCTTAGGATTGTTGTTGATTTAAATGCCTGTATACTTTATTACTAAAAAGGTTTTGAATGTTCATCTATATTTGTTTATTTTCATTGTTATCTTAATATCTTGTAGGATGTCATAAGAGTTTATTCCTGTTGGGTTTTAAATGTTGGGTTAAATGTTGTTTGAGCGGCATTTTAATTTAATTTAATTTAACTTAATTAGATAATTGGCCGCTCAACTATCTGTTTAAATAGTTGGTTTCATTAGTTAAATGTTGTCTGATGAAGGAGTGACACTGTGCACTCTGAAAGCGCTAATAAAACTGAGTTGTTTTTACATTTGGATTTTTGGACTGCTCTCTACCACCTCGCCTTTGTGTTTTAATTATCTATACTATGAATTTAGAATCAATTTTCTCATATAACAACAAACCAGATATCAAACAGTTTGTCAGCGCACACACTTCACCTCTTGCACCTTACAAGCTCACAACACATAAAACCACATACCTGGAGATACTTGGTAGAAGCCTACATAAAGATCAGAGACCTCACAAGTGCAAACCTACTGCATGCACTGCAAACCCAGTGGAATCCACTACACATAATAATACATACAACAGTGTCTCAGCCAATAAGCCTCTAAGAAAAAACACCTCAAAACCAAATGTTTTGGTCATAGTTGACTCCATAGTGAGACACATAGATGTTGCCTCACCAACCTGGACAAGGAGAAAGTCACTGTCAGCTGCCTGTCAGGTGCCAGGATCTATCAGGTCATGCATACATTCCAGTCTCTCTACAACAAGTACCATTATGGCTCCGTTGTAGTCCATGTTGGAGTGAATGACTTGAAATACATCTCACTGGACTATGTGAATACAGACATGACTGAGCTCTCAGATTATGTGTTCCAGGCAAGTATGTCACTAGCCCTAAGCAGTATTCTACCTTTACCCAGGATGACACCTCAATATAAACAAAAATGACTTCAACAATTGGCTTAACTTCTGGTGTCAATCCAGGGGCATCCAGTATCTGTCTGCCTGGGAAGATATCGTCAAAAAACATCTCTGCTTTGCCAGATATAGTTTCCACCTGTCACCTCTTGTTTTCGGTTATGGGCAAAGGGAGTTCCCTCCCCCATTGTGCATTTTTTAGTCAATGTCATAACAACAAACTTCTCGACATAAAGAAACCCACTAGAGACAAACTCAGGGTTATTCTGCTTAATGCTAGGAGCCTAAATCGGAAACTGCACTCACTGGAACCACTCCTTACCTTGAAAGATATCAATGTCTGTACAGTCACAGAGACATGTTTTAAGGCTGCATAGAGCACTCCAGCCATGCAAGGTTACAATGCCTTCCACACATTCAGACCTCAAAATGCATGTGAAACAACCAAAGCCAGAGGTGTATTCATCTTCATTAAAGACAAATACACCTCAAGACTGGTCACACAGTATGACTCCCTAGAGCTACTCCAAGTCCAACTAACTGTAGGTTAAACAACCTTCCATATCATTGTTAGCTATAGGTCCCCCACCATGAACCACAAGAACCACTCTGCATACCTGGACCTACTTGAGTCACTCGCTATACAGCCAAACACCTCGATCATGGGTGATTTCAACTACCTTTCCATTGATTGGGAGTCATATGAGCACAAACAAGCTTGCCCTACGGTTCCTGGACTTTGTTAATACAAATGGTCTGGAACAGATAGTCTGCACTCCCACAAGGGACTCGCATGTCCTAGACTTAGTACTCACCAATACAGGGGGTGTCTGCACTACCCCCTATGTGTTGCCTGCCCTGGTACGGTCTGATCACAAATTAGTCTCGTTTGAAGTAATAATCATACCTGAGCCCCCTCAACAGCAAAAAGGTTGACAAATTTCTACAAAGCAAACTATAGACTCTTAAGCAATGGCATAAATAGTTTCAACCCCCCTGCTATCACTGTCAAAAATGACAAAACAATCTCTATAGGACTAGATAACATCCCAGACTGCCTACTAAATGGTCTAAAACAGGACTTAATGGAACCACTTGGCACTCTCTTTAACCATAGTCTAAGTACTGGCTTTGTCCCAGCAGAATGGAAAACAGCAACAGCAATTCCCTTGCACAAAGGGGATCCATCAACTGACCCTGGGAACTAAAGGCCCATAAGATTAACCAGTCTTCTCTGCTAGGCCATAGACAGAATCATCATGGACCTTACCAAAGACATAGGTGACCTTCAGTCTCTTGATCTGACCCAGTTTGGCTTCATTAAGGGTAGACCATGCTTATTAAATCTAGTGGACTTCTTTGAGAATGTCACCAAAGTCCTGGATGAAGGGAAAACAATACTTACAGCCTATCTTGACTTAGCCAAGGCTTTCAACACAATCCCCCAGTCAGGCATCATTGAGGAAACTCACCCAGCTGGAATTAACCCATATGTCACTAGATGGGTAGACAACTGGCCAAAATAAAGTATATAGTCAAAGCTGGGGATTCCACTTCCAACAAAAGACAGTTACCAGTGGTGTACTACAAGGATTTGTGTTGGGCCCCCTACTGTTTGGAATCTATTTCTCAGAAGTCCAGGTGAAAATAGATGGCTTGTGGCTTACCAAGTTTGCAGATGATTGCAAACTGGGTACAATCAGTGAGTCCCCCAATGACATTGACATACTAAAAAAAGGGCTTACACAGACAAATTATTGGTGCCAAAGCCACGGACTTAAACTAAATGCAAAAAAATATGTTAACATCCCTTTCAGCAAAGGAGAAGTTGCTGCAAATTACAATATTAACAGTACCCCTCTTAGCTCAAACCCTGTGGTGAGAGATTTGGAAACACAGGTTGATAGCAGCCTTACCTTCAATCACCATATGTCCAGAGTGGTAAAGAAGAACATCTATGCTCCACATAAGGGCATCACATCCAGAGCTAATAATGTTATAACTCCCCTGTACTCATCTGTCATCAGACCACTAATAGAGTACAATGCTCCTTTCTCTATGTTCCTCACCAGACACCTGCAGAAGCTGGAAAGATCTCAGAGGTTTCTTACCAAAAAAATTCAGGGCCTTCAACATATGACCTACATGGACAGACTGAAGACCTTGTCACTGTACACTGCATCTTATAGGCTGCAAAGAGGTAACTTGTGTCTGGCCCACAGAGCAGTCTCAGACCCTGCCCTAATGGAAATGCCGGGCACCCACAAGTCAAATGGGACAAATTCCACTCACTCTAGAGATCTTAACCTAGCCTGTGACATTAACAGGACATGCTGGAGAGACACATGTCTCCCAGAGATGCCACTCCTCGGTAGCAAACCCCCAATTCACATAAAACAGATCTCCTCAATGACCCTATTTAAGCATAATGTAGACAACTGGATGGCAGATCGTAAATTTACCCCGGGGCTGTCCACTATGCCCCTCTTGGATAAGGTCAGTCAGTACTGATCATAGACTTGCACTACAAATATAGACCATACAACTTGGTCAATAAGGGAACAAAGGTATAACATGGCTAGGCTTATAAAGGCCCTAGGACCAATAGCCTGGTAACCTCCTATGAACCTATGTTACTTCTGTAAGCATGCAAAGCAGCATGCAATATCAGCAAATGAATTGTTTTTCTTTCCAGGAGCTCTGCAATGATGCATGACAAGAGTGGGTAGCACAGCGCTGCTTTGTAATATTGCAGAATTGCTGCAAATTATGTGAATCATGGTTTCACAACTTTTCAGTGTAGCAATAATAATCTCTAAAATCATGCACGTTGGATGGTAACTATAAGTAGCAATATTGTGTATCTTAACACTATGCATATGATGGCAGCATTTTTCATGCCCAAAGGCCACACAGATTTTATAATATTAATTACAATATATGCTACCCGGCCCAGACTGACTGTATCATGCTCCATTTATAGATAATTAATGTAATTATGGAAAATATCTGATATATTTCATAATGTTTTGCCTATACTCCCTAATAACTGTAGCTGTGTACAAACCACCCTGGTAGTATCAATGTGCATACCTACCAAATTGTGTTACCTTGGAGATGCAATTTGGCTCACTAATAGAACCACAGTTACTGAGATATTCATCTCAATATTAGAGTACTGATAATGTTAATGACTTATACCTAAATAGCTTTATCTCGGGATGTCTATCTTGCGTAACTTGTTTTACTTTTTTGTATCATACTCACTGCTTGCATAGCTCCCCACAAATGACACTATTACACTCCATATTTGCATTATTAATGAAACTTGGAAATATGTTACAATTTTCCTAGTCTTCTACACATACTTATTTTTCAATTACTTAAAACCTAGACATCCCAGAATTTCAGTTTTCCTATGCACACATACCAGATCATGACAACTTCCATGTGCCACTTTGCTCACTAATGCTGACAGTACCATTCTTGAGATACTGTTAGTAATACAGAAACATTGCTAATATTCTTAATTGTAGGGAGAAAAACTATATAGCTCAGGATGCATGCATCTTAACCACTTTCATTTCGTGTCATTTTCTTCTACCGTCTTAAGAATGCATTAGTACATACTTACCCTGCTCATGAATTATTCTTCAAAGTATTAGAATATTATTAGCATTAATAACTTGTACCTACAGGAAAAACATTTCTGTCACTGGATGGATCTTATTTTACTGCTGTTTTTGTGTTAATATCTACTGATTGTATGGGCATCACAAATATGACATTTTCACACTCAGTGTTTGAATTATTAATTCAAATATGGACATTTTTTTATAATTTCAATAACCTCCACCAAGCTTTTCAATTACTCAAAACCTGTACATTTTACAGTGATGGCTTTATCATATTCATAAAAAAAATCTTGCCACCTTCCACATGATATGTGGCTAGGTAACATTGAGGCTACCATTCTTGAGTTATTGCTATTAATATGCAACTATTGCTAATATGCATAACTGTGGAAAAAGAAGATGCGTATATGCTATCCACTTCCTTTTTGTGCCAAAAGTATGAGTCAAAATCAAGGGCATTCTTGGATAAGAGATAGGTGAGGATAGGTGAGTGCACTTATACATATGCCCAGCAATTACAGTGATTTTATTTACTGTGTACACCTCAGACATTAGACATTTGATTGTTATCAAATTAACAAATACATAAGGAATAGTCATTGATGCCTTGTTTTTGCCAGATACAGTAACTTTTCTAGAACAACCTGCATGAGTGACAACCCAGTGTAAATAATGTAAATAGTTGCTTTGATAGGCATAGGTATATGACTATATATATTCTTCCTCTTGTGAAAATAAGAAGTTATGTACTCACCATAACGTTCCATGTGAGTTGTTCCATCTCGCCTTAATTCTTTACTGATAGGTTCGGAGCTGATTCATCGGCTCCAATACAGCCGTTTGCAAAGCTCGAGGTTTTCCAGTAGCTCGAGACCAAGCCCCTTATCCCATGATGCACTGCTGGAATTACCTTAGATCTTGTTTGCTGCGTGTGCTATAGCTATATAAGTAGACTACCCTCCCAAGGAGAGGAAGAAGAATTGTGCAACCAGGATGAGACCAACCTCTAGGTCAACTATCAGCCAGGTGGGGGAAGGAGGGAGGGACATAAGAATGAAGGCGAGATGGAACAACTGACATGGAACATTATGGTGAGTACATAACGTCTTAATGTGAAGTTGTTCAATCTCACTGTTCATTCTTTACTGATGGGTAGCGCCCCTAGCACCCTCAATCTCGGATGGCTCATGGGAGTACATTCTTCAGGACCATAGACCCAAAAGAAGCCCTGTCCCTGGAGGCATTATCAGCTTTGTAATGAGTGATAAAGGTATGAGGTTTAGACCAAGTGGCTGCAACACAAATGTTATCAAGAGGCAATTTGGCTTGAATGCAGAAGATGTAGAAACTGCTCTGGTTGAGTGAGCTTTAATCTTGTGTAGTAAGGGCATATTAGCAGCTGAATAAACAAAGGTGATACAATCAGATAGCCATTTAGAAAGTGCTGTTTTAGCCACTGGTCTACCTTTTCTGGCTTCAGAGAATGACACAAAGAGCTGGTCTGATTTCCTAATATCTTTTGTTCTGTCCAGATAAAATCTGAGCTGATTGTGAACATCAAGTTTGCGCAGCATATACTCCAATTTATTAGAATGATTAGGGAAGAAAACTGGTAACTCAATGACTTGGTTGATATTAGATTCTGAACAAACTTTGGGCAAAAAGGAGGAGTTTGTCCTAAGAGATACTCTATCAGCATGAAAAACCAAATAAGGAGGGCTGATAGATAAAGCTTGAAGTTCTGACACTCTGCGGGCAGAAGTAATAGCCACCAGAAATATGGTTTTCCACAACAAATATTTGAGATCACAAGATGATGCTGGATCAGATGGGGGGAGGATTATACAAGACAGCATAAAGTTTAGATTCCAAGGAGAATAAGGAGTTTTCACTGGAGGCCTCATGTGGAAGGTTCCTTTGAGAAAGGCCTTGGACAACTTGTGGGACATTATGTTTAGCCCGTCAGCTCTGAGATGAAAGTTAGATATTGCTGCCAACTGGACCCGAACAGTTGCGGCTGCCACTCCTTTATTAAAGATCATAGTCAAGAATTCTAATATGGACATCAAGGGGGCTTGATAAGGATCATATGGAAAATCTCTTCCACTTACTAAGATATAATCTTCTGGTGGACGGCTTATGGGAAGACAAAAGGATCTATTTTGTCTCACTGGAAAAGTTATGAAGCCTGGCTATGAGGGGAACTGTAGCAGCCAAGCTGTCAGCTTCAGTGACTGAAAGGAGGGATGGAGGTCCCTCGACGGATGTGTCAGAAGGTCTAGAACTGGGTCCAGAATCCATGGATCCTCCAAGAGATAATGAAGAAATGAGAACCATATCTGCTGAGGCCAATGAGGGGCTATAAAACTGATGGTCCTTCCTAGAGATTTTGCTTTCTGTAGAAATCTTGGTATCAGAGGGATAGGAGGAAATGTATAGAGGAGACCCAGGGGCCAATCGTGTACAAGTGCGTCTCTTGGGGCTTCTCCAGGAGGAGGAATCAGGGCAAAGTAGCTTCTGCATTTCATGTTGACATGACTGGCAAAAAGATCACAGCAAGGCTGACCTCATTTGCGGAAAATCCTGTCCGCAATCTCTTTGTTGAGGGACCACTCATGCGGCAACAAGATTGCCCTGCTCAGTTTGTCTGCTATCACGTTAGTGTCAGAGTGTATTCTCTTGCCTGAATCAGTTGATCTCTGGTGGTGGAGGTAAGGAGCCAATCATCTAGGTACAGGAACACCTGGAATTCTAGATGCCTCAGGTGAGCCGTGACCACTGCCATGCATTTGGTGAACACTCTGATGGCTGTAGTGAGACCAAAGGGCAGGGCTCAAAATTGATGATTGCCTCCCAGCCAAAAATGCAAGTGATCTCTGGATGGCCTGGCCATTGTTATGTGGTAGTACGCATCCTTGAGATCTATCAAGCACATCCAATTGTCTTTCCCTAAAAAGGGAAGTATAGACTGTAGAGTGACCATCCGGAACTTCTCTTTCCTCACAAATTGGTTGAGTCTGCTGAGGTCCAAAATGGGTCTCCAGTCCCCTGTTTTCTTTGGAACCAAAAAGAATCTTGAGTAAGTTCTGGATCCTGTTTGATCTGCTGGGACTGGCTGGATGACTCTTTTTTTCTAGCAACTTGTGGACCTCTATAGTTGCTTGTTCCCTGTAACTGGGTTGAACATCAGGGATTCTCCTTGCGAGTGGGAGTGGAGTGGATAATGGTATGAAATACCCTCTGAAAATAATACTTTGTACCTAGCTGTCTTTTGTTATATCTTGCCAGGCATCTGGGTACAAAGATAACTTGCCCTGACTGTCTCCAGAGCAGGACAGTCAGGCCTCCTTTCAGGATCACTGATAGGGCTGACCAGAGAAGTGATCTCTGTCATCCTAGTGTTGCAGACCCCCTCTGCCTCAAGGGCGGTGGCTTCCATTATTACCCTATCCACTGCCCCTAGAGGGGGGTTCACCACGTGTGTTCTGAAAGGCTCCTTGGGCTTTTTGGAACCACATCTTTCCTCCCATTTGGTCTTTGGGGTAAGGCCGAGTAGGGGTGGAAAAATGGACTCTGACAGCAGATAGAGTCTTTCCTTCCTGTTCACAGCTGGTCAAAGTTTCCTTCACTTTAGGCCCAAAGAGAGATGAGCCATCAAAAGGGGTGTTCACGAATGAAGACTTAAAGGGCTCTGCAAAGGAACACAAGTGCATCCAGGAATGTCTTCTGAGAGCAATTCCTGTACCCGCTGCCCTACTCGTCCCATCAGCTGCATATGATATGAGATGCATGGATGAGTTCACAATGGAATTTAGGGTAGCAAGCTAGGTGGCAACTTTATCAGAAGCCCCTGCAGCTACAGTACCCTGAAGAGTATCTCCCAACTCCTTAAGGAGATTCTTTGCAACCTAGTGAAACAGGTCAAATAGTTCAGGGAAAGGAGTGTAAAAGTCCCTGAACTAAACATGCATTTCCCATATCTATCCATGATCCTGGACTCTTTGTTGGGAGGATGGATAGACGAGGAAGTCTCAGAAATTTCCTTTTTTGCGTCCGCTGCCACCACCATGGCATCAACAGGGACTCCTTTGGACAAAAAGGATTTATCAATGGGAGCAGAAATAAACGTGTTAGGCCTCTGAAGGACAGACTGCATGGGCTCCGGTGACTCCCATGCCCACCAAGAGACCAGCTGCATGAGCTCATCGAAGGGCGGAGACACCCAAGAGGTGGAAGGGTGAGACCCAAAAGCCTTCAGGAGAACTGACTCATCCTCAGTAGGGCTTTTGGACTGCCAATTGCCTCTCTGCCTAAGGATCTCGACTATCTCAGCAAAGGAGATATCCTCAGAGGGGGATCGTGGGGACTCTTCTGACTCATCCAAGTCAGTGTCAGATGTCAAAGAATCCTGTGGGGAGTCCAAGTGTCTTCTCTTGCACAATCCCTTCCTGAAGACCTCCTCAGTGGGAGCCTCTGGGGAGGTCTCAGAAGAGCAGGGGGGCACCCTGTGGGGCTACCTGAGGTTCAGGGTCTCTATGCCTAGCCTGGACGATGGAAGCAGAAGTGGACAGAGGTGCTTTGGGGAAGAGGAAACCAGACCTGGTGTTGAGGATGTCTTTGGGGACAAGGCTCTCCTCATGGCTTCGAAGGCATCATGGCTCCGATGAGAAGAGTCGATTGACCCAAAGGAACCACCAGCCCCTCCCGCACCGAGTCCACGGACTCAGAGCCAGAGGTAGGAACCAAGCTCATCTGAGCTGAATCCCCAAGAGGAAGAGTGAGCACCAACAAGTCGGTGTAAATATCCTTTCCGGACAAGACAGGAGAGTGTCGGCTCCTAGAGTCCCCGGTCGGCACCGAGGAAATCAGAGTAGATGGAATCGAGGACACCAGAGCAGGTCTCGGCTCCAAAGGCTCCACGATCAACAGGTCGGTCCCCTCCAGCTCCAAAGGTCCAGTACAGCTCAGAGGAGGAGCAGTCAAATCCGGGGTAGTGGTCTTCGGTTCCGACGCTAGCGTCGGAGCTGACAACAATTTAGCAAGGCCTGGTGCCAGTAAGAGCTTCTGCACCATTTGGTCCATATCCAAATCCAAGCGGCTGACAGAAGACCTAGAAGAGTGCACTGACGGTGCCGACTGAAGAAGTGGAGATGCAGGTCTCTCAGATACCGGCTCCAGAGCTGTAGGCCGACTCTGAAATGAAAAGACAGTCAGCTCCAAGATCTGTGGAGCCGATGTCCCAGGATCTTCCACTTTCTTGGACTTCTTAGACAATTTCAATTCCTTGTAGTCCCCTGAAGACTTCGAGGACTTAGAGGACTTACTGACCCCATCCTGCTCACTCAATTCTTCATGAAACAGATGCTTTAGCAAGCCTTGGCTAACTATCTTTCTGTTCCTCTCCAACAAGACCCTAGAGGAAAAGGAGTGGCAAATACTGCAGGACTCCTGCAAATGTACAGCACCTAAGCAGTAGAATCACTGAATGTGGCCGTCAGTTACAGACATCTTTTGCCCGCAGTCTGAAAATTTTTAAACCCAGACGTTGGGTGCTTGTCCTTGTCCTCAGACATATCCCAAAAACAACTGCCTTAGGCTCAACAACCAACAAGAAATGCCTTAGGCTTAACAGCAACAAAGCACACAAAAAGCCTAATAAAGAAAATTCAGCCTATAATATATAACGAACCACACCTAGGCTCAAAGCACACAAGGCTTAAAAGAAAAGCCAATTTACAAATATAACTGTAATAATCACACACACTATAAACAACGGTCCAAAAGAAGAAGGGCCAACACTAGCTAAATGTATATATCTATATATTTATATAAGTAAAAAAGCAGATAATCCACTAGGCCAAAACATGAGGCCACTACAAACTATACTTCTTCTTCTTTCGGCTTTTCCCAGTTAGGGGTTGCCACAGTGGATCACTTGTCCACTCATGATTGGCAGTGGAGTTTTACAGTGTTGAGCTGCCAGCCCGGTGCCCAACCTTCCACAGAAGGGAGACACACACACACACGCACACTCACACCTAAGGCCAATTTAGAGTGTCCAATCAACCCACAGCATGTCTTTGGGATGTGGGAGGAAACCGGAGCACCCGGAGGAAACCCACGCTACCACAGTGAGGACATGCAGACTCCGCACAGAAGGCACCCCAGCCGAGGATCGAACCAGAGAACCTCTTGCTGTGAGGTGGCAGCAATAACCGCTGCATGACCATGGATGCCCATCCACTATAAACTACACTAAACTATGTTAATAACACACAAGGGAAAAGGGGAGCTTGTAAGAAGCTACACAAACTACATTAATAACTATACTATGGAATAATAGAAAAATAATTTTTTTTAAATAACTTGCGAAAAACGTGCTTATTGATGAAATACTGGCTCGAGCAAAACTGGAACCTCTGATCCGTGCCATGGCAAACTAGATCTGGGGTAATTTCAGCAGTGCATCATGGGATAAGGGGCTTGGTTTCGAGCTACTGGTAAACCTTGAGCTATGCAAACGGCCATATTGGAGCCGATGGATTGGCTCTGAACCCATCAGTAAAGAATGAACGGCGAGACTGAACAACTTCACATCAATGTTTAAAGTTATACTGTCTATATAAATGGTCAGTTGCTTGATATCATGTGTGAATTCTAAGTCATAATCAACATTACAAGCCATATTTGTCTTTTATTAATGTCTATTACAATGAAAAAACGTCTTATCTTTTTGCGCCTGATTTTTTTTTTTTTTTTAATTATCAAGGTCAGTCACCATATATGCCTTGTAATCTGTATGCATCATATGTTATTTGTAATCTTATGTTACCCCATTGTTATTATTACTTTCTCCTTGTATTATACTGTTCATTGTAGTAAAAAGGAAAGTGAAATAAAAAAATTATATCTTAAAAAAAAAAAAAAAAAAAAAAAAAAAAGAAAGAAATTTCTGACAGGAAGTCTATACAGAAGAAGAGGGTTCTATGCCTCGGGTTTATAACAAAAAAAGAGCAAAAAATTTAATAAGGCATTCATAGCAACTGACAAAAAGTTTTGGTAGAAACTGCCTTTTCTAGGGAAAGAGTTAGACACCAAGACCTCATTGCTTGTGTTGGTAGGGGAGGAAGCAATCCCTCCTACATTATGACAGGTGGCCCTACAAGAAACCCCAGAGTTAGCCAACCTTCACGAAAGCCAGTTTAATATTAAATAGGCACAATGGAAAGGCAACACTTGAAAATGAACATGCAAACTATAAAGGCAACACTTGAAACTGAACATGCAAACTATAAAGGCAACACTTGAAACTGAGCATGCAAACTATAAAGGCAACACTTGAAACTGAACATGCAAACTATATTTAGGATTGTATGGGGGGAATCTCAGCAAGATGCTTATTCTTCTTACCAATACTTTGTAGTTAGAAAATATTTTGTTACACAGAATAGGTAAGGCTAGAGTTGAGGTAGAATGCCAACTATTGTTGACCAAACTTTTTAAAAACCTAGTGAAGATATTAGCCAAAGGTATAACTAGGGTAGGGTGAAGGGGCAGCTGCCCTGGGTGCATGGTATTATCGGAGTGCAACTGGCAGACACTGATCATTCAAAAGTGCAATACAGACATTCAGAAATTAATGCCAAATACTACATTTGCATTTGTACGGAAACACTTCATCACTTTATGTGTGTGGTTTTTAAGTTGATAAGCTGTAGCAAGTTGTTTCCTGGCTTTAAAAATCATTTGATTCCAATACTTACCACAGAGGTACCATATGAACATAGTGCAAAGAACATAGCTTCTTAGGAGATTACTAGTCTAACTGCTTAAGGGCCCTTATAAGCCTAGCATATATAACCCAATTTCAACCAATAGATGGCCCCTATGGGCAAGATGATGGTGTGTATTTGTGCCTGTGCATTGAGTATCTTACAGAATGCCCATGCCCATATGGAACACAAGCACTACCCCAGATGTGAATTTGTGATTCCCCATCCATTGATCCAAATTGTGTTTGAAGAGGGCTGGGGAAAGGGGTCTGCGTAATGTGAATAAGATGCCTGTTCCAAAGAAAGGGAAATTTCTGAGACACATATCTGTCTGTCCAGCATGTTTTGTTTGAGTTGTCATTAGTAAAACACAGCAATGGATTTCAATATATTATAGTTATTTTGGAGTATGCAACAATATATCCTCTTACCATTCCATTATGTGAAGCTAGTGTTAAGGCTATATCACAATGGATTTCAATATATTATAGTTATTTTGGAGTATGCAACAATATATCCTCTCACCATTCCATTATGTGAAGCTAGTGTTAATGCTATATCCCAATGGATTTCAATATATTATAGTTATTTTGGAGTATGCAACAATATATCCTCTCACCATTCCATTATGTGAAGCTAGTGTTAATGCTATATCCCAATGGATTTCAATATATTATAGTTATTTTGGAGTATGCAACAATATATCCTCTTACCATTCCATTATGTGAAGCTAGTGTTAATGCTATATCCCAATGGATTTCAATATATTATAGTTATTTTGGAGTATGCAACAATATATCCTCTCACCATTCCATTATGTGAAGCTAGTGTTAATGCTATATCCCAATGGATTTCAATATATTATAGTTATTTTGGAGTATGCAACAATATATCCTCTCACCATTCCATTATGTGAAGCTAGTGTTAATGCTATATCCCAATGGATTTCAATATATTATAGTTATTTTGGAGTATGCAACAATATATCCTCTTACCATTCCATTATGTGAAGCTAGTGTTAATGCTATATCCCAATGGATTTCAATATATTATAGCTATTTTGGAGTATGCAACAATATATCCTCTTACCATTCCATTATGTGAAGCTAGTGTTAATGCTATATCCCAATGGATTTCAATATATTATAGTTATTTTGGAGTATGCAACAATATATCCTCTTACCATTCCATTATGTGAAGCTAGTGTTAATGCTATATCCCAATGGATTTCAATATATTATAGTTATTTTGGAGTATGCAACAATATATCCTCTCACCATTCCATTATGTGAAGCTAGTGTTAATGCTATATCCCAATGGATTTCAATATATTATAGTTATTTTGGAGTATGCAACAATATATCCTCTCACCATTCCATTATGTGAAGCTAGTGTTAATGCTATATCCCAATGGATTTCAATATATTATAGTTATTTTGGAGTATGCAACAATATATCCTCTCACCATTCCATTATGTGAAGCTAGTGTTAATGCTATATCCCAATGGATTTCAATATATTATAGTTATTTTGGAGTATGCAACAATATATCCTCTCACCATTCCATTATGTGAAGCTAGTGTTAATGCTATATCCCAATGGATTTCAATATATTATAGCTATTTTGGGTATGCAACAATATATCCTCTCACCATTCCATTATGTGAAGCTAGTGTTAATGCTATATCCCAATGGATTTCAATATATTATAGCTATTTTGGAGTATGCAACAATATATCCTCTTACCATTCCATTATGTGAAGCTAGTGTTAATGCTATATCCCAATGGATTTCAATATATTATAGCTATTTTGGAGTATGCAACAATATATCCTCTTACCATTCCATTATGTGAAGCTAGTGTTAATGCTATATCCCAATGGATTTCAATATATTATAGCTATTTTGGAGTATGCAACAATATATCCTCTTACCATTCCATTATGTGAAGCTAGTGTTAATGCTATATCCCAATGGATTTCAATATATTATAGTTATTTTGGAGTATGCAACAATATATCCTCTTACCATTCCATTATGTGAAGCTAGTGTTAATGCTATATCCCAATGGATTTCAATATATTATAGCTATTTTGGAGTATGCAACAATATATCCTCTTACCATTCCATTATGTGAAGCTAGTGTTAATGCTATATCCCAATGGATTTCAATATATTATA
>NC_056735.1:58629543-58634543 GCF_019279795.1 Protopterus annectens
ACACACACACACACACACACACACACACACACACCCATATGCAGAACCATGCACACATATAGAACCACATGCTCGCATATCCACACACACACACACGCGCGCACACGTGCGAACCACACCCTTGCATGTCTACATACATACTCATAAATACACACATACACATATGCACACACCTCCTCATCACCCTACATGCATATGTGTAGACATATGCACAAACACAAACAGACACACACATGCAGAACCACACACTCGCATATCCGCACACATGCTCCCATACACACACACACACACACACACACACACACACACACACACACACACACACACACACACACACACACACACACACACACACACACACACACACACACATGCAGAACCACACACACACGCAGAACCACACACACACACACACACACGCACACACACATGCAGAACCACACATATACACACATGTAGATCCACATGCACACACACATGCAGAACTACACACACACACACACACACACACACACACACACACACACACACACACACACACACACACACACACACACATGCAAAACCACTCACACACACATGCATAACCACTCACACACTCACAAACCTTACCTCCCATGGGGCTAATTGTCCCATTCCTGCCATAAGAATGACTGGATGTATGGGATCAAAAGATTACTGAGCTATTCTGATCCCTGTGAAAAGTTCTGTGGAAGTGCACATAGCTAGTTAAAATAAGCTTCCGATGGACTTTGCCACTTTTGCATGTGACCATCACTAATGTGACAAGTGTTGAACTACAGACTGCAGGTTTCTTTCCACAGTGGTACTACACCAATCTCTGACTCAGAAACTCATACTGCATTGAGAAAACCTGTCTGAAATAGGTTTGCATTTTGTGATATAGGTCCCTGAGTCCTTGCTGGTGACTTTAGCAGGTTCTTAGCATTCACTTCCAGTTTCATTTCATGCAGCCTTTGTCTTGTATAGTTCATGTTTTAAAATGGTATGAAGCCAAGTGCACTGTTTTAGTTTTCCTCTGATTGCAAGATTTTCAGTACATCTCATTTTTCACCTTTGCCCTAAGGTATGTCCCAATTCTCCTCTGCCTTATGGTACATGCACTTCTCAGTCTGTTCAGGCATAGCACTGGATACTAATGCACCATTTTTGCTGCCTCTCTGAACCTTGCCAGTATAGTGTATGACAGGATGGCAATACATCTGCCAGAACTGTTAAGGAGCAGTTCCAATAGTGTACTGCATAGTGATGTTGCCATCTCACCAGTGATGTCACCATCTCACAGTGATGCTGCTATCTCATTTCCTCTGGTGTTAGAACCCCAATCCCTGCACATAGGAGCCTTGCTGCATCAGACATAATATGTTCCGTTGAGTCCTAATACACCAATGGACTATTAACTCAGTACTGTTGTCATAAAAAAAAACTTAGAAGCCCTGAGTGAAATGGGGGAAAAATATTCACTGCCTCGTTTTCTAGGGTTTGTCTCCTACGATCCCTTACTTAATGTAACACTGTCAGGATCACATAATCTCTGGGGAAGTTGTCAGTTTTCACATAAATGGCCCACAGATGTACTGAGATAAGGAGAAGCATACAAATATAATTGGTTCCTCTAAACACTCATTACCTAGTTAGGACAGCTTTTAGTTATCTTTTTCTCACAAACAGAATATTCAGACATTAGCTTAAATTACATGTTGCTACAGAAAGTGAAAAATTCCTTTTTTATTCTTTTCAATGACAGAAAATTTGATGTTTGGTGGAAAATGAAATCCCATATGAAAAACATTTCATGCACCTATAATTTTCCCAAACCAGTTAGTCTTTACTAATTTGACATTAAATTAATTTATAGTGCCCATGCGAGTTCTTATTTGGTCTGAAATAAACACCGTCTTCTAGTGATAATTCTTCAACTTTGTAACTAATTGAATGCAGATGGAGAAGTGAAAAGCAAACTAGTGAAATTTTAAAACTTAAGAAAATGTTGTAGTGTATGGAGCACAGTAATTATGCTCCAAAATTCTGAAAATGACAAACCAGTTAAGTGCCAGGGTGGCGCATGACCTGACCTTAACAATTGTTTAGCTCCTCTTGCTTAAGCTGTTAAGGTCAGGTCTGATGCTAGGCAATATAATCTGCCAGTACTGACCAGTAAATGACAGTGGTAGCATTGCTGTCTGAAGAGATAATGTGCCCTTTCTTCTTACGAACTTAAAAAGTACCTTGAATAGCAGGATGTGTTTGCCGGAATCTTTTTTCCTTAAAAGATACTAACTCTGTAACTCAAATGCATGTCACTATTCAGTGACTTCAGTCCTCTGTGATTTGTCAGCAATGGACTTTATAAGGAACAGACCAAATAAATGAGGTAAACATCTGGACATTCTATGAAAATCTGGACCAACGAGAGTCAGAAAGGTGAGTGTAAGCATAAGGGAAAGCATTACACTGCCCTTCTGACAGCACCCCCTAAGTGCTTTATGGCTTTGAAAGCCATCAAAATACTTTTATTTTTCTATCTTTTACTTTTTTAACTAGTAGCACATGGAGCAGATAAACCTCTGTGCACTGCATTGATTCATGATCTGGTCGCTGATCATAACTCTATTATGTGCTGCCGAGCGAATTACTTGGCATCTATGTATCAAACACAACAGATTATAATCCACTACCCAATCATAATCCTCTATGTCATGCATGAGGAATGTATAAGCTGGCATTTCTTGCTGGCAGCAGCTTGCCAGTGTAGTCGTCTTTATGCCTTAATGATTCAATACTTCCCCTGTAGCACTCCTTATCATGACATGGGATAGCGCCTTTCCTTGAGTTTGATGGCCACCTATTGCCAAGATTAATTACAGGGGAGGGGTAGAACTAAGTATCAAGTGACCATTATCCACACACGGTCAGGATTTCTGACTTATGTTCTTGCTGCAAAAGATGTTCCCCTATGTTAAATGAGTCCTAAAGGAAAAATATCAGTCCTGTCAGTTTCTCCACACCATCAGCTCCATCCTTCAGCTTACAGTGTGCCATCCTTAAGTTTCATTGATACGTATGTACCAGAGACTAGCTTTTATCTCTATTGGAACAGAGCTCTGTAGCAGGAAACTCACTTCATCCCACTCAGGGATAGGAAAACTAGCCATTAACCACCCAGTCCTGCACCTGTCAGGTTTTCTCATCAGTATCTGGTCCAGTAGTCAAGCTCCGATTGTCTGCATTGTAGCCACAGATATGATGTCTGTGTCAGCGTTGACACCAGCTTTCAATATTTTTATTAACAAATATTAATTTTTTCCTTTGCGGTAACTGAATTTTTACTGCTGAAGTCTTGATTATGTATGACCAATCATAATTTGAATCTTTTTGCTGTATTAATAAAATATACAGTGTATAATGTCACTGTACCTTGTCTTTAGACTTCATAGTATTTTTCTAAACCATCTTCTACTCTTCAACAAAGAAATCCTACTACAATTCCAACGTAAATTTAAATTTAAATTTAAACCACCTTGCAGACAATAGATATTCTATTCGTGTAAGGTAGATCCTGAAAAACTGTCACAAACAGCATTAGGACTGGTACACAGTCTTTACCATGACGCTTTGTGGAAGGTACTGGAATGATTCAGCTGCCCTACACACTGCTAAGGTTCTCGTTGTTCAGTATGATCAGATGAATGATTACATTCTCTATACTCATTCAACAGCCTGTTTAAGGTTGACAGGGAGGTCAAGTAAGAATATTGAAGATGTTACTATGATGTGTTTTATTTTCATTAACTGTATATACTAAAAAGGCTTGAAACTGTCTCAGAATATTTCACAACACTGACGTGTCCTTTTCTCAGTTTGTTCAAGTTCAAAATAATATAATCTTTGAATAACTTTTCTTGATTAGCATACAATTTATATCCTTGAATTTGTGATTCCCTTATTTTTTTTGCCAATGACTCTGAATATAAAGCAAATAAAGGACAAGGATTATATGCTTCCCTTGTTCTTTTGTTCAAAAGCAGCTATTTTGGAGGCCCTCCCCCTTAATTCTTGCCCTTGATCCTTTATATATCCTCCTAATCACCTTGTTCTATTATGGAATGTAAATGCTATCATTTCCCTAACCCAAGAATCCAGGCTGACTCTACAAAATGACCAACAACAGTGGCATTTTCTTATTACCTGCTTCCTTCTGGGTCATCACTGGTTTATTGCTGTTGTCAAGCATTTGTCTCCCTGCCACCAAAGCACATTGGTCCATGTCCATCAGTTATGGCAACACCTTTGCCATTATCTTGGCTAGTACAGACATAAACACTTTACAATCATGGTTTAAAATTGAAATGGGTCTATATGAAGCTGTGTCTGAGGAGTCTTTACCCTGCTTGGATAATAACAGCCACCACAGTTTTCTTCATGTCCCTTTTATTTATTTATTGTTTTTATTTATATTCATTCACCTGGATAATACCTATTTATTTATTTTTTTTAATTTACACTTTGTTGGCCAGGTTAGTCTTACTAGGCCACTGTCATCTTTTCAGGGGAGACTTGAGGTGGAATTCATACTAACCAGTGGAACTTTGCCCAGGACACCAAGGAACCTCCACTATTCTTTTCAATAAGAGTGATGGGATCTTTTGCATCGACCTGAACTACCACCAGCTCAGGTGGATAGGGTCTTGGTTTAACATATCATCCAAAGGTCGGCACACTCAGGAGCATAGCACCTGTCTTACATTGAATACCTATATTTTAAGTGATAATTCAACAAAGGTGTTCAAAAAAGAACAGCATGCTAAATATGTCAGTATAGGTGACATAAAAATAAGTGAGAAAACTGTAGGTTAGTACAAACATTTTAAAAGCTAAACTAATTGAAACAGATAAAATACACCAAATGAATTACAAAAACAGAATGTTCACCAGATACTCAGACCACTAACAGAAACCATCAGAAATGCTAGCTAATA
>NC_056735.1:58639543-58654543 GCF_019279795.1 Protopterus annectens
CACAGTACAAGGACAAAATGATTGACTTTAACAATTGGCTAAGCTTCTGGTGTCATTCTAAGGGAATCCAGTATCTGTCTGCCTGGGGTGACATGATCGACAGACCACGCTGCTTTGCCAGAGATGGCCTGCACCTGACGCCCTTGGGATTCCGGATACTGGCAAAGGCTCTTGCCACCCCTATAGTGCCTTTTTTAGGCAAGGTTCAAATGACAAATTCACCACCGTGACAGGCACAAGCAAGCAAAATCTGAGGGTAATGCTACTCAGTGCTAGAAGTCTAAACCTCAAAATGCACTCACTCGAGGCACTCCTTAAAATGGAGAACATTGACATCTGTGCAGTGACAGAGACCTAGTTCAAAGCTCCAGAGAGCACCCCTGCATTACCAGGCTGTAATTCATGCCACACCTTTCGGCCACCAAACCCGGACCAAAACACTAAAGGTGGAGGCGTGTCCATATTCATTAAGGATATCCACACCTCCAAGCTAGTTGCTTAGCATAATGCATCCGAGATTATCCAAGTTCAACTAACTCTGGGCAAAACCACAATCCAGATTGTAGCTTGCTACAGACCCCCCCACCATGCCCCAGGATTCCCACTCCTCTTTTCTTGATACACTGGAAAATATTAAGGTACAACCCAACACTCTAATAATGGGTGATTTCAACTACTCTACCATTAACTGGGAAAACTACTCGTGTACCAACTCTTTTGCTCAACGTTTTCTGGAAATCATTAATTCTAATGCTTTGGATCAACTTATCCACACCCCCACCAGAGGCAGCAATTTCCTAGACCTGGTCATCACCAACATGGGTGACCAGTGTTCCACACCAGAGGTCAGCTCCTCGTTGGTCAGATCTGACCACAAGCTAATCACCCTAGACATCCACATCCTGCTCCCACCCCCAATTAGGAAAACAACCATAAAAAATTTCTCCAAAGCCAACTTCACACTTCTTAAGACAGACGTGGCAAACTTCATGGCACCCATGTAGATGGACAATAGAGGTACAACTGCTGAATCCTACACAAATGCACTTTATAAGCACTTACATGAGGGCATGGATCGTGCTAGCTTTAACAGAACCAAGATGCTATCCTCCAAAAAAAGGAAGCCAATCTGGTGGTCTTCTGCCATAAACAAACTCTACAACAGAAGAAAGAAACTGTTGCAAAAAAGAGTAAAATCCCACGATTGGAGGAACTCCCTGGTCAGCCTCAGTAAGAAGCTGAGATCCCTCATAAAATCCTCCAAAGCTAGTTATGAAAACAAAATTGCCACTGATTCTAAAGACAACCACAAAGCATTCTATAGCGATGTCAAAAATCTCAGTGGCAACACTCAGATCTGCTCTGAGTTACAGCACAATGACACTAAATATTCAGAACCAACTGATATTGCCAACATCCTGGCAGATAGGTTCAGTGCTAAGTTTACCCCCCTCTCACCCCCTAAAGGGTCCATCTTTATACCAGAAGAATGCAAAGTTCCTGTAATCACGGCTGCACAGGTAAAACTTCACTCTCCAAAGCCAAGAACACAGCATCCATGGGTCCTGACAACATCCCAGGCTGCCTTCTACATGAACTACAGAATGAACTGGCACCCCACCTAAGTACTATGCTCAATCATAGCCTCACCTCAGGCTTTGTGCCCATTGAATGGCGCACCGTGACAGTTATTCCACTCCACAAAGGGGGGGCCCACAACAGACCCCGGGAACTACGGCCCCATTAGACTGACGATCCTCGTCTGCAAGGCCATGGAATGTATCATCATGGATCTCATAAACAAAGACATTGGAGATCTCCAAACCCTGGACCCCACACAGTTTGGGTTTGTAAAAGGCAGATCATGTCTCCTAAACCTGATAGACTTCTTTGAAGTAGTCACCAAAGCCATAGATGAGGGTAAGGTGGTTCACACAGCCTATCTAGATCTCGCCAAGGCGTTCAACACCATCCCCCACTATGGAAATATAGATAAACTCACTAAACTAGGTATAAATCCCTATGTCACAAGATGGGTTGCCAACTGGCTTACTGAAAGAACCCACACTGTGAAAGTAGCAAACTCCAAATCAGACTTCAGACCAGTGACAAGTGGAGTACCACAGGGTTCAGTCCTGAGTCCTCTCCTGTTAGTTAGGTCTTTGGCTAACTAAATTCACAGATGACTGCAAACTAGGAGTCATAATTGAAACTCCTAACGATGTGGACATCCTACTAAAGGGCCTCACTGAGACAGATGCCTGGTGTCAAAGACATGGTCTCATGCACAATGCCAAAAAGTGCATTGTCATCACCTTTGGTAAAAATTCTGTACCCATGAACTACCACATAGGCAGTAGTCTACTTAACAAGGAAAGTGTGATAAGAGACCTTGGGACACAGGTTGACAGTAGTCTCTCCTTTGATAATCACATTGCCAAAGTGGTCAGGAAATCCTTCTACGTGGCACACTTCATCACAAAAAGTTTCTCATCCAGAAAAAAAGAGGTCATTGTTCCCCTCTACTCATCACTCATTAGACCCATTATAGAGTACAATGCCCCTTTTGGTATGTACCTCACAAGACATCTACAACAACTGGAAAGGCCGCAAAAATACCTCACAAAGAGGATTACTGGCCTCAAACAGATGCCTTACGCAGACCATCTCAAAAAACTCCAGCTTTACTCCATCGCATATCACCTACTCAGAGGCAATCTCTGCCTAACATACAAAGCTATGTCAAACCCAGAGCTGTTGGACATGCTCCACTTAAAGAAATCCCAATCCCTCCGAGCTACATGCTCTAGGGACCTAAACCTTGTCACCACAATAAACAGAACATGCTGGAGGGATAGATTCCTGTCCCAGAGACTTCCCACACTCTGGAACAAACTACCTATCTATGTCAAACAGAGCTCCTCATTAGCACTCTTCAAGAAAAATCTTGATGATCGGATGGGTACTAGGAAATTCACCCCGGGGATCACTTCTGTGGTTCTGCTTGACAGGGGCACAGGAAAATAATTTTCTTGGGTGGCGAAAGCCAGGGTACATTTTTGGCTAGGCTTGTATAGGCCCTAGGGCCAATAGCCTAGTACCTACCTATGAAACGTTGAACCTATATATATATATATATATATATATATATATATATATATATATAATATATATATATATATATATATATATATATATATATTCTTCCCATTTAGAAAGTTGACTTACCAGAACGTCAACTTGTATAACAGCAAGATGACAGCAGCGAATGCTTAACACAGCTAACTCCCAGAAGAGCGAATTTCACCTGCGGGAAACTAACCACTTGGCTATCATAGCAAGCTTTGCCCTTTTCTCCACTGAAAAGTGATCTTGGAGTTGGTATATTTAGGTAGGGGGTATGGAGGATGAAGCATTATACTCTTAACTAACCACTTGCCCACCACTGACAAAAACAACACAACATAATACATAAATTAAATCCACTGGAGTGGAAAAAACAAAATAATAGATAAATAACACCCACCAGAGTGTGGGGCTTCACCCCCCCCCAAACTTCCTACCTAAATATACCATACCCAAGATTGCACTACAGGGCACTGTTTGTCAGTACTGGGCAATTGATTAGTTTCCCGGAGGTAAAATTCACCATTCCAGGAGTTCGCTGTTTTAAGCATTCGCTGTTGTCATCTAGCTGTTATGCGGGTCGACGTTCTGGTAAGTCAATATTCTGAATGGGAACCATAAATATATATATATATATATATATATATATATAGAGAGAGAGAGAGAGAGAGAGAGAGAGATAAATATATAATCACTACCAGAAATAAACAGAATGTGTATAAATCTGTACTATGACTTCTAGGTCATAAATCTAAATTTGGAGTACATGAAGACATAGATAGTATATTACTTTTATAAATAAGCCTTAAATAAATGGGGTCATAAATACTAATGATTTTAATTCACTTGTGGTCCTCAGTATCTTATAAATTGTGGTAAAACATTGAGAAATTTCCAGAAAGATGGCCAGAATTAAACTTCAGTATGTGTGACAACATTTTATTAATTAAAAGGATTATATTTCTCAGAAACATTTTCTTTGTTATTAACATAATAGCATCAACATTCAAGCAAATAAATAAAATTATATTCAGGTTTATTTTTAATTCATAGGTTCATAGGTGTGTACTAGGCTAATGGCCCTGGAGGCTTTACATACCTAGCCCATAGGTTACCCTGGCATCGTGCCACCCGACCTTAGTTCCCAGTGCCTCTGTTGAGTAGGGCCACTGGAGTGATCTCCGGGGTGAATTTTCTATTTCCCATCCACTCATCAAGATTTTTTTTCAAGAGGGCCAGTGAGGTGCTCTGTTTAACATGTATGGGAAGTCTATTCCATAGCATGGGCAGTCTCTGGGTTATGAACCTGTCCTTCCATCACGTTTTGTTGATTGTGGTAATGAGGTTTAGGTCTCTGGAGCATGTGGTGCAGAGGGACTGGGATTTCTTTAGCTGTATTATTTCTAACAGAGCTGCGTCAGACATGGCTTTGTAAGTCAAACAGAGATCTCCTCTAAGTAGGCAATATGAGACAGAGAATAGTTGGGTTTTTTTGAGTCTGTCCATATAGGACAAGTGTTTAAGGCCTAGGATCCTCTTTGTGAGGTACTTTTGCGGCCTCTCCAGTTGTTGCAGGTGTCTAGTAAGGTACATGCCAAATGGGGCATTGTACTCGATGATTGGCCTAATGAGGGAAGAGTAGAGGGAGACAATGACCTCTTTCTTCCTGGATGCAAAACCCTTAATAATGAGATGTGCCACATAGGTCTTTCTGACCACAGTGGCAATGTGGTGGTCAAAACAGAGGTTGCTGTCAACCTGTGTTTCCAGATTTCTTATTAACGCCTTCTGTTTTTAGTGAACTATCATTGATGTGGTAATTCATGGGAAATGGGTTTTTCCCAAAGCGGATGACGATGCATTTTTTGGCATTGAGCTTAAGGCCATGGTTCTGACACCAGTCGTTGGTCTCAGTGAGGCCTTTATGTAGGATGTCAACATCACTTTGGGAGTTAATAATGGCTTCCAACAATCATCTGAAAACTTAGTCAGCCAGATTCCCTTTATGTTGGCCTAGACTTCTGAAGGAAGAGGAAAGGACCCAGGACCAATCCCTGTGGGACTCCACTCATAACTGGTCAGCAGTCTGACTTTGAGTCAGCTACTTTCACACTGTGGGTTCTATCTATGAGCCAGTTTGCAACCCATCTAGTGATATAGGGGTTGATGCTTAGGTTAGTGAGTTTTTCTATGATTCCTGAGTGAGGAATGGTATCAAAGGCCTTGGCCAGATCAAAGTAGGCTGCATGTACCACCTAGCCTTCATCCACAGCTGTGGTGACTGACTCAAAGAAGTCGACCAAGTTGAGCAGGCATGATCCACCCTTCACAAAACCAAACTGTGTAAGATCCATAGTTTGGAGATTCCCTATATCCTTGTTTATTAGGTCCATGATGATGTGTTCCATGGCTTTACAGACTTGTCAGGCTAATGGAGAGATAGTTTCCAGTGTCTGTAGTCACTCCTCCTTTGTGGAGAGGGATTACTGTAGCAGTGTGCCATTTGGTAGGGACAAAGCCTGAGGTGAGGCTGTGATTGAACAGGGCACACAGGTGAGGTGCCAGTTCACTCTATAGTTCATGTAAAACACACCCAGGGATATTGTCGGGTCCCATAGAAGCTGTATTCTTGGCCTTGGACAGTGCTGTTTTAACCTGTGCAGCAGTGATACTAGGTGACTGGCAAATTACTGGTATTATGATTGGTCCTTTGGGGGGGTAAAGTTGGCACTAAATCCACCGGCCAGTATATTGACAATATCTGTTGGCTCAGTATAGGAGGTACCATTGTGCAGTAGCTCAGAGCAAATCTGGGTATTGCCGCGGAGATTCTTTACATAACTATAGAAGGCCTTGTGGTCATCTTTACTATTTGCTGCAATTCTGTTTTCATATCTAGCTTTAGAGGATTTGATGAGGGATCTCAACTTTTTGTGGAGGCTGATAAGGGAGTTTTTCCAGTCTTGGGACTTCACCTTATTCTGCATCAGTTTCCTCCTCCTGTTGTAGAGTTTGTTTATGGCAGTGGACCAACAGATTGGCTTCCTTTTTTTGGAGGAGAGCGTCTTGGTTCTATTGGGTATGGCAAGATCCATGCATTTGTGTACATGCTGGTACAGTGCATTGGTGAATTATTCGGTGGTCATGCAACTATTCTCCATTTGCATGGGTGCCATTCTTCCCTCTGTAGTATATGTATTTTCTCCACACATCACTGTATGTAAAATTCTTTTACTCTCATTTCATGCTTATAAAATAACAGGTAGTTGTATGGAGTCATTCAAATTTAGTTCAGAAAAAAAATTTTAAGTATAAAAGAAACAATTCTTCTCAAACTCAATCCCTTCCTTAAGAAAAGTATACGGCTATATGGATATGCAGTTAGAAATGACTACAGAAATTAATTTTAAATGGAGGAGTAAGACAAATCAGCCAAACTAGGATTATACATGATACTAAGATATTGCGAGATCTAAGGAAACAATGCTCATTCTGAATTTACTTTTGCACCGCAAAGAAATCTGGCCAGGTAGATAGATGTGATTTTCTGGTAGTAGGTCTTGTAGCTGCCTTTTGGATAGGCAACTTCTTTCTAGGGAAAGGATGGCTGCTAGGTTTTGACCTGATGGTTGGATTCAGGATTGCATTGTCTAATTTGGTTAAAAACTTGTGAAGAAAGAGAGAGCTATTTGTTAAGTAATCAGTATTTGTGTTAGAAGGGTTGCCAAAACACAGGTATGATGAGATTTGTTATTATTTTTGCATTCTAACATTTAGCAACAGCTTTAGAATCACAGAAGTAGGAGGAAATGTATACAAGAAGCCCTTTGGTAAAAAAAAACAAAAAAACAAAAAAAGAGATTCCATGTACCCATAACTGGCATTGAGAGTAAAGGCATTGTAGCCTAAAACACTAGATCCATATCCCTACATCCTTCTTCCCTGAAATGCCCATTCAACACTTCCAGTATTGGTTAAGAGTGCTTACTAATTCTTTTAATTTAATGAGAGGATGACTCCCTAAAATCTTTCTTTTTCTTACGATTTATTTCTGTAAATGTTAACTCTCAGATGTAGATTTCTGATTAAATTAAGGGCATTCAAAACCTGACAAAACAGATGGTCTAAAAATCTTACTGATAGTTAACTCTCCTTTTAAGGATCTTTTTATTTAATTTAGCATAATACTCACTGTCAGCTGAGCCAAGACCGTTTTCCCAAACAAAAAAAAAGATAAGCTTTGCTCATTAGAGCACTTGTTGATAAAGTTCTTACTGACATGATTAGCAAAACACAAAACTATGCATAGTAAAGCTCTCCATCTAATTTGTGGAAGTAACAAAGTATGTACATAGCACTGGCAAAGATCAAGGCCTACAAGCTATTAACACAACTAAGGAGGCATGGCAGATTTACTGTTCAGTTTAGATAGCAAAAACAACTGACAAACTTTCAAAATACATGGTTTAAATCCAAGTCTGATATCCATAAGCATTTAAAAGTCTGGCAAAACAATCCATTATGTTGTACTGACAAACTCAGAAGAAGGGTGAACTATGGCATATCTACAGCTAGTGGGATTTGGCTTTATTTGCCTGAATGCACAGTGAAGACTTAAAAAGTAAAAATGTCATATGGGCATTCAGAAGCCATGTAGCCAAAACAGTGGTGCGTCCTTAAGGAATCATTTGCTTATATCCCATTGTCTTGCACTAAAGGAGGTATAAGGTATTAGATATTGAAGACTCTAGCTAGGGTGGGTCCATCTATTTGTTTTTACTAAAAGGTTTGCATGACCTTTTTATCTTTTGTTGGTTTTTTTTTTTTTTAGTTTTATGCAGAATAATGCTATGACCACTGGATTTCACTTTCTATACAGGGGAGCAGTAAATTTCATTATGATAAAGACATGTTATTTTGGCAACTAGACCAAATGTCATTTCATTTGTACATTGCCATCCATCTCATATTCATGTTTCTGGATGTTCATTATTCCGTGTTCTCAGTAAAAGCGGCGCTCTGAAAAAAAATGTCATGTAAAGAGTATTATTTAGAACATTAATGTGGTATCTGACTGGATTAATCACAAAGGAATGATAAACTTTACTAGAATGAATGAATTATAAATACAAAAGAGTATCACTTTTCTGTTCTGCACTTTACTATTGTTATTCTTGGAAAATGAAAATTAGCAGTGAATAAACTTACATTAAATGAAGGAATGTGTAAAAGTCACCATCTTCCGAAAATGGTAGGTGCTCTGCAAGCCGCACCAACTTTCACTTGTGCACTTTTTAAGACATTTAAAGTTGAAGTTATAAACTAATTTTTTGTTTCCTGTGTGTATGTGTGTGTGTGTGTGTGTGTGTGTGTGTGTGTGTGTGTGTGTGTGTGTGTGTGTGTGTGTGTGTGTGTGTGTGTGTGTGTGTGTGTGTGTGTGTGTGTGTGTGTGTGTAGGTGTAGGTGTGCGTGTGTTTGTGCATGCAGATACACACACATACCAAGAAAATACACCCTAGGATTTGTAATAGCCATTAGAGCAATGCTGGTTAACTTTTCATACATTATTTTCACTAAATTCATATCAGTCTGCCTCTTCTAACTCTCACTATCTGCCTCTTAATGCCCTACTACCAAGTTGCCCTTCCCTCAGTATAACTTGGATAGATGATCAGATGGATAGGAGGAATGAATAAGTAGATCATAGATAGCTGTATAACTAGACAGATTTGATAGATGGATAGATAGAGCTATGTCTACATATACATCTAGCTCAGTATCTGAGACGGTATTAATGAGTTACATAAAAAAGCTCTTTGTACATCTGAAGTGTTTTTCTGCATCTAGTTTCTTTTCCTTCTAGGTTATACACAAACTAATGTTGGAGAAGCACTTGCTGCTGTCCACGGTTCTGAATTCAGTCAGACGACCATTTGTCGCTTTGAAAACTTACAGCTTAGTTTTAAAAATGCCTGTAAACTGAAATCAATACTTGCAAAGTGGCTAGAGGAAGCTGAACAAATTGGAGGTAAGCTATACTTTTCTATTCATCATGTTGTAGTATTTCAGTGAATTTTTGTTAATATTTGAGTGACATGACTTGGCACTTCAGATCAAACGGATAATTTCAAATCATGATCTGCATGCAAGCAACTCTTTAAGGATTGTGGTTTGTTGGGAATAAGAAACTGAACTTGGATTCTTCACGTTCAACCAAGAGTTTTTCTTTTCATGTGTTTTGGTTTAAGAAAATTTTATGAAATTGGTTATAAACATTTTAACATGAGAACTGTGCTAGCATTGACATTTGGACTTCTGGCCATTTGTGTTTGCAAATGCCCTAAAAAAAATCAATATGAAGGGTAAGGAAAGTAACAACAGGAAATATACATTTTAGAAAAAATCTAATTTTGTCTAGAAGGACAAGGTAGAATAAACAAAGACAAAAGTCATTTCTATCCTTGAAAGTAAAAGCGACTTATCAGATCCAAAGACTTGTCCAATCAATGGACTATTCAGACTAAAGTGTTCTATATTATAGGATAATGGAAATTATTTTACATCTGCCATTTTTAACTGAACATATTTGGGCATCAGAATATTATTCAGCATAACTAACACAAATCTGTATGGATACTTCTCTACAAAATTAATGTTTGCAATTCAGTTGCATACATTGTAAGTTGGAAATGAAATCTCGGCATCCAATTTTATTTTAAGGAGACATGCAGTAAAGATTGGCCTTAAGCATGGGTGAATGAGGCAGCCACCTACAGCACTCCTTGGCTATGGGGTCCTTTCCAATTTTACTTATTAATTTTTTTATGTTTCTTTAGAAATGAGGAAACAAATAAATAAATAAAATCAGAAAGGCATCCCTAGCCAAAGGGTGCCCTATAGGTGAAGACATTAACTTCCAACATGTTGCTGCGTGATGCAAGGATTAAGAAGAGCTCTGAAAATTGATTCAATTAATGGAGGCTTTTTACACCTTGCCTTCATTCAGGAAATAGTAGAAAAACTACACAAGCTAAGCAGTCAGTGTACTGTGGAGTTAAAATCATAGGAGCAACCTGCAATAATGTCAGGTAAATTATTTATTTTTTAAGCTCATGACAGGTAGTTAGATAAAAATGGTGAGCACATTTCTAGGAGCTGGTATTGCTTCATATTTCTACCCTGTTCCTTCTAAAATTATATTTTTTCCTGATACCTCAACAAGTATTACAGTCAGGCAATAATGGTAGACATTTGAGTTTCACACTGATTATTATTTATTTATTGCATTTATTTATTGTCATTTGATTATTAGGAAAGTCCGCCTGAGTAGGAGTCTATTTTCAGTAGAGGCCCAGGGAGAAAAGCTCCAAAACATATGTTGATCTAAAGCCTGTTGTTTCCCCTAAAAAGTCTTTTTTTCTGGTAAATCAACAGTTACAGTCTGTTAATAATGTCAGACATTAAAATGTCTTGCTGATTACTATTCAGAAAATGTATATTAGTGCGATGAGGCCTGTTGTTCTGACTGATGCCCCCCTTTTCATCATTATCAACCCCCTTTTTCCTATTTTCTACATGGGGTCAGAATGTCTTGTTAACTTTTGCCATCTCTCCTGACTGAACGCCACACTCCTGTCTTCTTCGACATTCATGCCCGACTGTCGCAGATCTTCTCTTGCACAATCCATCCACATCTTTGCTGGAGACCCTGGTTTTCTTGTGCCTTCTTCCTGTGCTTCCCAAGATTTCTTTACCAGATTGCCTTCTGCTTTTCTGCACATGTGCCTGAACCCCTATAATCTGTTGTCTTTGATCTTTTCTGTAATTGAAGCTACTTTGGCTTCTGCACTTATGTCCTCATTTCTTCATCTGTCCCATAATGTGCATGCTACCACTCATCTCAGGCACTTCATTTCCATCACCTCTAATTTCTTCAACTGCTCTGCCTTTACTTCACAGTTTTTTTCTGTACCATACAGTAGTACTGGTTGCACCACTGTCTTGTACACCTTACTTTTCAGCTTCTTTGTCATTCTTCGGTCATATACTACACCTGACACTCTATGCGAGTTGGCTGCAGCCCCTCTGATTCTAGCTTTGACCTCTTTATTCAGACTACCCTTCTCCTCAACTACTCCTCCCAGATACTTGAAGCTGTTTACCTGTTCCACTATCTTCCATTCTATCTCAATTCTCAGCTTCTTCTGATTTCCCCCATTTGCTGCCATTACCACTGTCTTATCTGTACTTAGTTTAATTCCATTTGCCTTCAGTTTTGCATTCCATTCCCCCTATCCTTTGCTGAAGTTCTTGCTCAACATCTGTCTGTAATGCCACATTGTCTGTATACAACAACTTTGTTGACCTGTCCCCTCTGACCTGTTTGCTAATGTAGTCCATCACCAGTATGAACAGCAGTGGGCTCAGAGCTGAGCTCTGATGAACACGCACTCCCACTGGGAACCCTTTTGTGAGACCAAGCACTGCTCATACTTGAGTCATTGGGTCCTCGTATATAGCTTGCATGAATTCTAACAATGTTTCTGAGACTTCACACCACCGCAGAACTGCCCAAATCAGATTTTTTGGGACTGTTATATGCTTTCTCCAAGTCTAGGAATGCCCAGTTAGACTCTTTCCTCATCTCTATCTTCTTCTCAACTATCTATCTGTGTCACTGCAAACATTGGGTCAGTTGTACTGCATGCTGATCTGAATCCGAACTGCTCACCTCCTATCTTACTTTCAACTACTCTGCATATCTTTTTATCAATCACCTTCTCCAAAACTTTCATGCAATGTGACAGGAGTCTGATAACTGCCCACCGTTGTGGATGCCCCCTTTGTTCTTGTACACCGGGATGAGTATGCTTATTCTCCAGTCATCTGGGATATGTCTTTATCTCCACACTGCTATGAGCACCCTCAGGAGCCATTCCTCACCTATCTCATCCAGCATCTCTATTGTATCTGCTGTGACCTCATCTGAAACTGCTGATTTCATTTTTCTTAGTGCTGTTCTTACTTCTTTTAGAGTGGGCTCCTCCTCTTCTCTCATTGTAGGCTGTGTCTAGGGATAGCTCAGCTTCTTGGGGTGGGGTTTTCTTTATTCAGAAGCTGCTGGAAGTACTTCCTCCATCTGCCTTTGATGTCCTGGGGACTGGTGAGCAGGTTGTTGCTGGCATCCCTTTTGAAGGTTGTCTGACTATCTTCTATGTCTTTCTGTCATTGTCTTGCAACCTGATATAGTTTTTTGTGCCACCTACTGACTCACTTACCAGAAGCTGGAAAAGTGCCTTTGATGCCCTGTTCTTTGCTACTGCAACTACTTTCTTAACCTCTTTATCACCTATCTCAGGAACTTAATTTCCATCACCTCTAGTTTCCTCAACTGCTCTACCTTTGTTGCCCAGGTTTCTGTACCATACAGTAGTACTGGTCATACCACTGTCTTGTACACCTTATATTTTCACCTTCTCTGTCATTCTTCTGTTACACACTATACCTGACACTCTATGCCAGATAGCTGCAGACCCTCTGATTCTAGCTTTGACCTCTTCGTTCAGACTTCCCTTCTCAACCACCCCTGTCAGATACTTGAAGGTGTTAACCTTTTTCTACTACTGTCCCTTCTATCTCAGGTCTTCAAGTAGAACATTAATACATGATGAGTGGTATAGTCCAAGGCCCAGGTTGAAACTGTGCCCATGTGACTGAGGTGTTTGTTTTTTTCCAATACAAAATGTACAACAAGCCAACAAATCATTTTTTTAGTTTCTGGCAGTAATTATAGTTGTGTTTCGTATTGTTTGGGGGGGGAGGGGCAGAGAAATAAAACAAGGGAAAATCTTAAGTATAATTCTAACTTACTTTACAACAAGAGTATTTGCATCAACAAATATTTTCTGAACACTAAGTATGAAATTATACCACCTGTCTTTAATGACTGACTTACTGTAATCTCCAGTGATTTACTAGAAAATAAAACATTTTCAAGAGACAGGGCAAAAATATGAGACATAAGCAGGGACAGTTGAGTGCTGGGGGAGTTGCAATGTCTTGCACAGTCAGAATGCTTTTTTCCATCTCCCAATTTTTCCTGCACTCCTTTCTTTTGATGACTATCTGGACTTCTGCATTCTACCACCAGCTTGCCTTATGTACCTTATTTCCATACCTGGCTCAGCTACATATCAGTTCTGCAGTCCTAACACAGGCTGTTTTGAGGCACTGCTATTCTTCTTCAACTCCACCTATTTCCTCTTCTTCTTGGCATGCTAGAGCCCTGAGTAATTCTTTGAACTGTTTTGCTTTCTCTCCATCCAACTTCCTGGTCATCAGCCTGGTCTCTGTTGACCTTAGTACCTTCTCTGACTACTGTTGGAGGCTAATTTTTTGGCAACCAGTGGTTTATGTTGTGAGCTGACCACTTCACACGGGATGACTTTGCAAATATAGATTCTACCCCAGTGCCTTTTCCTTACTATGAGAAAGTCTACTAGAGTTGCATGTTGGCTACTGCTGTATGTGATCTTGTGACTGTCTCTCTTTCTGAGCCATGTGTCAGCTACTATCAAGCCATTTTCCAGACAGAAGTCTAGAATAGCCTCTCCTTTATTCCTGTTGCCCCACCCATGTGGACCCAGACAGTCCTCATATCCTCTTCTGTCTGTCCCAATATGAGCATTCAAGTCACCCATTACCAACACCAATTCATGTTGTCCTGCTTTATCTGGCAGGTCCTGCAACTGCTGTCTGAATGCACTTTTCTCTTCACTATCACAGCCCCGCTCTGGGGCATAGGCTGAGAGAATAAATACTGTCCTAACATTAGGCTGGAGGATGATTGGGATGAGTCTGTCACTAATTCTGATGACATCCCTCATTGCCTTATGAAGCCTCTCTCTCTCACCCAAAGTCCACCATTTTTAGTCTGTTCTCTTCCTGAGGAGTAGATTCTGGATCCCAAGCCAAGTAGCTTTGCTGCACTGCCTTTCCACCTTGTGTCTTGGATACATAGGATGTCCAGCCTCCTTTGTCCCATCATGTCACCACTTCCAAACTCCATCCTGTCAGTGAACTTATATTGAGTGCTGCAATTCTTAGTTCATGTGTAGTGGGTTGATTGCTTTTAAATCCATCTTTTGTTCAACAGAGCAATCCCAAGTAACCCAGGCTGGGCAACTGAACATCAGCTGGCCAGGAGCTTATTGACCTAGGACTGGTGGGCTTTATAGCAAGCACACACTGGCCAATAGGGTCACATACACCACACTCACCATTAGCATGGGTCCCTGGTATAGGTTGGAGAAGGCTGGGTCCTCAATCCATTTATCACTAGCAAATACCCATGCCCGTTGGCAACATTAATCAGCATGACCAAAACACCTAGAGCTATATTTTACACCATCAAGTGGCTAGCCCTGCCACAGCATGCAGTCCATGATCCATGTTCTCCTATCTTCAAAATACTGTGCACCACAGTCATGCCCAAAATGGATGGTCTATACAATTCTTCCCACTGTAGAGCTGCCACAGCTCCATTCATTGATGAATTTTATATGGAAAATTTCAGCATGTTTTTTTTTTCAGAGGTGGGAAGGACCCCTCAGATATACAGGGAGAACATGCAAACTCCAAGTAGGCATTGGGTGGAGGTCAGAATCGAGCCTTGTACCTGAGAGGCAAAGACCGTAATCATTACGCTAACTTGTCTGAGTGATTTCTCAGCTTAATGTTTCTTACTGCTTAGCAAATACATGTTGATGCAAAAACTGTTGCTATAGTAACTTTTTAAATAAAATGCTTAAACGTTGTCAGTGACTTTTGTGCCTTATCCAATTATTTGTGATTTTTGTCTCTGATTTGTAAGCA